>NC_090939.1:434156021-434459052 GCF_040938575.1 Ambystoma mexicanum | reverse complement strand
CAATCCTTCCTTGCAAACCAGACAATGAGAGTCTTCTCCCCTCTAGCAGCCGCTGATCCCACATAAGTTTCATGTGGCGTCCCTCAAGGATCATGTGTATCTCCGACGATGTACAACATCTTTACTAAACCTTTGTTTGACAAGTTGGACAGACTGGGTGTCATCTACACTAATTACGCAGATGGCACTCAGATCCTTATCCCCCTTTCGGGCAACTACTTGGAAGACACGGCCTTAGTAAACAAGATATATCTCTTCATTAAGGCATGGATGGCATCTCACGGCCTCTGCTTGAATGACGACAAAACTGAGTTACTGATCCTCGGCTCAGAGTTGGCCATCAAAAAACTTGACCCAAACTATGCCTCATTCAACATCGACAACAATGTCATCAAAGTGATGCCTGCAGTCAAAACCCTCGGGGTCTATCTTGAATCAGCGCTCACCTTCAAGAAACAAACGAACTCACTAGCATCTTCCACTGCATATACTTGTAAACTGATCCGTGCATGTAGACCATTTCTAACTGAAACTAGCTGCATTACTCTAGCTAACACACTCATCATATCCAAGCTGGATTACTGTAATGCTCTATATGCAGGATCTAACAATATATCCATGATAAACTTCAAACTCTCCAAAATAATGCTATTAGAGTAGCTTTAAACATACCTAATAGAGCTCATATCTCCACCTGTAGAAAAAAACATCCATTGGCTAAAAATCAAAGATAGGATTGCCCTTAAAACCCTCTCCCTCACCTCTAAATGCCTTAACAATATAGCTCCCCCTTACCTAGCAAACAGAGTCAACAAGAGAATATCAAACCGTCCCACTAGAATGACCAATGCCTATACTTTAGTGGTGCCTAGATACAAAAAGAGCACAGCTGGCGGCTCCAGTTTTCCTGTCATAGCTGCTCAAACCTGGAACAGACTCCCTCTTGATCTCAGAATGGACCAACCCTATCCCAGTTTCAGGCGGAAAGTCCTCACCTGGATACGCTCCAATGACACTTAGCTTGACCCCCATTGCCACTTACCCTCGAGACCCTGATGTTTGTAATTAGATTAATTGCTCTCTGGGCATCTTGCTTTATCTGCATTTTTCGTATTCGCTTGTACATGCACCTTGTTTCTATTTTAACTGTATAACTGCATTTTCCTGTAACCAAGTTCTCAAGTATCCTTGTACTGTCCGCGCCCAGCTACCCTTTTTGGGTTTGGTTTTGCGCTATACCAAGTAAACAAACAAACAAACAAACAAACTCACAAAACACTCACCATTATCAAACTCATCAGGGATGTCATCTGTGATGTCATCATTGTGGTCAAAGGCTGTGGAACAGGGGGTTTGAAGTTAACGTGGCTTTAGTTGAATTTTGTTTTTTGTTTTCTTTTTTGCATTAAGTTCTCACCTCAACATCCCTGAAATACAGTTGCCTTGAATATATACATCATCATACAATATAATAAAAGTCCAGATGTTTTTTTGTCTGCTGCAGTCATGTGCAGTAGCAACTGCCCAGTTTGCCCGTTGATGCTGCTAGAGGGAGCTGTTGCCTTAGGAATAACATATCAATAACATATCAACACTCTGAAAATGTCTCTCCTCATGCACTGTGGTAAGGAATAGGCCTTGAGCCAAGTGTAAATGCCCGGGCAGATCTGAGCTCTGGGGGAAAAAATTGAGCTGAAATCCAAACAGAAAGATGGAAGTGTGCCCAGGAGCTCTATTCTTTTTGGAAGGTGGTGAGGCAGCTAGTCCAGGGAGAGGTGAATACACAGGTCTGTAGAAAACATGGACAATTGCCCTGAAGGGGATGATGATGAACAGAAGGGAGAGCAGGGGAAAAGAAAGCATGGAATGGGAAAGGACCACTGAGGGGAAAACAGAGGATGCAGAATCCAGGAAACAGAAAAAGGAACGTTGGCATGAGTAACTTAAAGGGATCTTCTCATACCTGCTAGTATACCATGGTACGGGACGTAAAGCAATGAAAAGAAACTGTTCAATTGTCTTTACCATTGTGGCCCCTCGATAAAACATATGGGACAAACATTGTTCTGAACAAAAAGAAGGGAAGTAAATGTGCTATATATTTTCCAAGGTCCCCAAAAAATCTCCTTACAAATATTCACCAGTTGTGCTAGCATCTTGAGATTTGGCTAGCTTACTCAATTTGGGGCTTATTTCTAGTTATATGCCTTTGCTCCTCTCATGGGAAACTGATTAATTTGAGTTTACCCAGCTGCTGATATTTCACTAGGCCCAGGGATCCCCCTAAAAACATATCCCCTTCTGCTAGATCGGGAAAGTTAACTATAAGGTTGTCTGTATTCAGTATTTTATCTATACAGGTAAAACACAGTGGGCCTCATTACGACCCTGGCGGAATTCGCGGTGCAAAATGCACCGCGGAGCATGGCGGAAAGCCGCCGATAGCGCCATGGGGGTTGGCGGATTTACCACCCCATGCCGACCTTGGCGGAGCGGTAAATCCCCAATCCCCATTTTACCCTTCCCCATTCCCATTCTTGCCCCATAGGGTATAATGGGAGTGGGGAAGGAGTTAATTACGCCGCCGTAAAGTACGGCGGCGTAATTAACAACGAGGTCCCTTAGCGCCATGGTTCTCTCCGCCCGGTAAAACCAGGCGGAGAAAACCTCCATGGCGCTAAGGGAACTCGTAGTAGGGCGGACGGGTCCGCCGCGATTACCGCTGGCGGTATCCCACTCCGCCAGGGTCGTAATGAGGCCCAGTGTATGTATGCCTTTGGAGAGGTAAGGTTCATACCTTAAGAAGACCAAGATCTTGAGATCCACTGTGCGAGTAATACTAGATTTTTTGTGGATGATGGGACAGTAACATTCTGGCTTCATTTAACATCTGGTTTTAAGGTCAAATATATGTGTAAAATAATGGTCTGTTTCATTGCATATCCTTTAATGGAGATCCCTCTTTCTGGAATTCAATAGGAGATGTGTTAAGGACCTAACATGAGTACATACAAACTGTCATGCATAGACCAGGGCCTATCCTAGGTCTGTCCAATCATCATCAGTGTCCACGAACAGTAATAGAGGACAATATACCTTTTCAGGTCATCCCCAGGAAAAACTACTGGTGAGTTATTCCATTCCTCCACCTGGTGACAACCTAGGACAGCCTACATCAATGTTAGCTCTCTTAGCAAGATATAGGCCTCATTCTGAGTAAAGCGGTGTGGAAAAAAAAACAGTGCTAACGTAGTGGTAACTCTGTGACCACTGTATTACTGATGCATCAATGCACCACTGTCCTACAACTTTGATTATAAGGTGGAGGACTTTCTTCCAGCAGAATGCTGGAGTTTAATCCTCCACCTTACTGCCAAAAAAACAGCAAAATCAGCATAATTATTGCCAGCGAAATTACAGCCAGATGCAATTCCACCAAAATCCCCATGGACCAAAAATGTATTGGGACTGACACCACCTATTACCACAAGTGGTGGTAACAGTAGTACCCTTTGGGGTATTTGGGTAGACCTACCACCAGAATACACCAAATTTGTAACGAGGCCCAATTATGCCTCCTTTTGGCCATAGGGATTTGAAACTGCTTCCATTATTTTCTTTAGAGTGAATCCCACATCTGTTGCAACCAATGATTGGTGGGATGGGGTAAATCATGTCACACTATTTCTTTGTGTTATGTGTGTTTCACATGTGTTGAACAAACATCACGTTACCAGTGTGTGTTCCTTACTCCATTTGGGTCCCTCGATGTGCTGAGGCAAGTCGAATTAATGTGCTGAGGTAAGTCGAATTAATGTTTTATTAACTGAATCATCACATGCGCTTTTTAGGGTATGTATTTTGGATGAGCAGCCTTTGTATAATGTACCCACCATGAAGAATTCAATAATCTCTGCAAAGTCCCACTCAAGTCATTTGTTTGTACTTCATTATTAGGCTGATTCTGTGCTTAACCTGTCGTCATATATTTTTCTGTGGCAGCTGTCCATCATTGCTGACAAAGGACATTTATCTTGCATATTATCCTTTGTGCTTATATAATCTCCCCATGTTCAAAGCACTAACCTTTAGGAATCAGTATCATAAGATACATTGCACCAGCAGCCTCCCTATTCTGTGAGTGTGTGGTCTATGGTTGGGGTATGGCCAGGGCATGATCAGGTATGGAGGAGAGAGGTGGGCTTGGAGGTGCACTCTAGGGTTAGTCAAATATTATTTGTACTGGCACAGGGTTAAATAGAGTTCAAGGTGCTCCCGGTTAGTAAAGTGGTACCTTTACTCTAACAAATACTTGGGTTGACGGTTCACTGTCACAAAACTGAGAAACAAACTGGGGCACAGCACAAAAAAAAAAACAACTGTTTTGCAAATAAATCCAAACAATGTGACTACATTATTCATGTACATTAAATTAAGGAAATACAAATCATTTCATTGTGATTCTTCAGTGTATTTTATATTGTCATACACATATGTCAATCACAGATTATTTCACCAAGCAACTCAAAATGTAAGTCTTAAATGAACAATTTCATAATTGCAACATTCAGTTTAAGAATAAGGAATAAGGTCCTGTTAACATATTGACTCCATATGTACAGACATATCAATAGCTTTTTGAAAAGAGTCCCAGTAACCTGATAGGAGTCACTCAGTCTTTTTGTGTGGCTGATTATAGATGTTATGTCGTATCTCTAACTATGCATTTTGGGCGCTGTTATGCCCTTCTTCAGGTTATTATATTGGGCCTGTGCTTAGCTGATTTCTGCTAAAAAGTGATATAGAGACTGAAATACTAATCATTGTTTCTCTTAGTAATCAAATTCAATAATGTCATGGATTCACTCTTACATATGTAACTAACCTGGTGGTAGGTCATACGGTCTCTGAAGTAAAGTCGCAATGGCTTTGGTCTGGGTTGGTCACTGGAAAACACATTAACATCAGACTTTAGTATTGGGTACGACATAATGGCGGCGTGCAGAGGGAACAGGCGCTTTATGCAGCGCTGGGGCCCTCTGCACGTTGTCTCTATTATGGAAGATTGTGGCAGCGTACATGATAAAAGCTAGTGCTAAGTTCTTACCTCAATTGTAGAGTTATAGGGTCAGAACCCCAGTGCTCGAGCATCAGCATAGGCTTGCTTGTGTAAATTGGTGGGTGTGTCCTAGGAAATGTGGATAATACCCCTGTTAGTTCTAAGTCTGAATTTAATCAGGCTAAGATTCCTACCTTCAATGCGATAATGTAAAGACCTCTGATGTACGATCAGTAATAACCGCAGTGGTGAAAGACGTTTTGCTTCCGTCGCGTTTGTCAACAACTTTCAATATGGGAATTTACTTCCATTTTGATCCTGGAGAGGAATTGCAGAATGAATAGGAGTGATTAGACTCAGAGGGGACTACTGTAGTTCATCTTTAAGGGGGGGATTGCTCACTCCTGTTACCTCAATAGCGTCCGAGATGGAAAGATCTCTACGCGCACAGCTTCTGCGTTCCACGAGCTGGATACCTGTCACTAGGCAACATTACCGCTCTATCTTATAGAGTGCGTCTTCTCTTTCGTGTTAATGGGAGCCTAGGCGCCATGTTGGAATGTTCAAGAGGTACAGAAAACTGCGTGATTCGTGGCTGGTGTATTCCCAGAGGAGCCACTTGTGGGAGCATGGCTATTGCAAATGTTAAATGGGAAGATTAACTACCTCAACTCTGAGATTCTATTGAATAACTAAATGTGACAGATGTTAGTAAGACCCGCAAGAGAGGAAAGTGCATTTATGCCCAAGGACTATTAAGTTCACTAATATTACATGTCAATTGGCAGGTATACATTAAAGGACACCTCTGATATCAAATATACATACAAGAACAAAGTTTGTCACAATAATGTTGTAATCATAAGCCGATATATGGATTAACGCTGTCTCCTCATTAAGAGAAAGTGTGACATCCTACTGTGGTTCGTCAACACCATACCAAAAGATGTTGTGAATTCAATTTGATGTTTACTCAATGTCAATCACTGTCATCACAAGTGCTATTATAGTAACTTCCAGGTTCGAAATCTTCCAGGATACCTCATGTCTCATGTGAATAGTGTGACATGCATACAATGGTGCTTTACGCTAATTATTATTTTCTCATGGCATCATCTGTGTGTCTACTGGAGCTCCTTGCCATGCAGAATGTGTGTCTCTCACCATAACAGGTAAGAACACACCCTTCCATGCAAACTCCCAGCATAATACCATATCAGTACATCCACTATTAGATTATTTCCATTAGGAATATGCATGCTGCATAATTCATCAAAATGTAATGTAAACAAACACGTATATGATACACATTAGGGGAGCAGTAAGGAAACACTTGGGTGGAGTGGAATAAAATGATCAATGACAAGGGACATAAACTCAAAAAAGAAGGGAAGGATCATGGGAGTACTAGTTCACTGACATGTTGCTTGTTTCCAAGTGTCTTACTGTAATGGATAATGATTAGAAAAGAGTAAAAGGCATAATAGGACGCCTCAGCCATGCCATAGAATTTACCACATTGGCCATTCATTTCGAAAAACCCTTGTTGATTATGGTTATGTCCACCATCATAATAATCTTGGTAGAACATATATTCTTACTTTTCTCAAAGAAGTCAGTGGAAAGCAAAAAGAAAACAGTACACTGACTTTTTAGTCACTATACGGAGAGGGATGCTGGTGAAAGGGTTATTGTTCTCAGTTGCTGCATCAAGATCCACGAACCAATGATTCCATAAAAATGATTCCTCTGTCAAGATGTGAATTATTCTTAATTGTTTCACAAGCATTTTGTCATGATATGCACGCACAGAGCAACAAACATATTGTAAAATTACGTACAAATACAGAATTAATAAACTAGTGTAAATTAGTACCCGGTAAGGGGTGTGTTGCGGCCTCCCAGCCGAAGAGACCTCCCAACCTCGCCGGCGAATCAGGTAAGTACTCCCCCACCCCCATACATAGTATTCCATGACTGCCCCCCCCCCACTTACCTTTTTTGTCCATTTCGAGAGCAGATGCACTGGGAACACTTCAGTCCCCAGCATGTTCGGTCCTGATCTGCGACAGGCTGTCATGGAAAGGAAGAAGGGACTAGTGTAGTCCCTCTCCCTTCCCATGGCGTCCATTTTGTTTGTTTACTTTTTTCCTATTTTTTTAATGGCCACCATGTAAAGGGAGAAGAGACGACGTGAAGTCCCTTCTCCGTTAGCATGGTGGCCATTTTGGGAGTTTACTTTCTTCCCATTTGTTTTCAATGACCGGCATGGGCAGGGACACCTAAGTTTGTTTTCCCTTCCACAGCTGCCATTTTTTTCGGTTCTGAAACAAAAGAGCATTTTTTAACTGAAAAAAAGGCCTTTAGCAGCATGGTGTAATGGCCCGGGGTACTAATGGCAATAAGCCCTAAGAATGTGGGCCATTACCGCATACAGAAATGTCCCCCCAGAGCCTGTAACTATGGGTCCCAGGAGCATTACCTTATGTGGTAATTGCCCGCAGTCTCTGGGCTTATTGCCTAATTAACCATTCAACTTTTTCCGCTGGAGCTAGAAAGTGGAACACCAGTTAAATGTTTGCCCACTTTTAAATATAGCAACACATGAAATGGCGCAACATGCTAATATGTGATGAACAATAAAGTTGCCTTTACCAATGAATCAAGAACATTACTTTATTGTTGGCGTGATCTAATGCATCATCTCCAGAGATCCAAAAAGGCACATTGTGCATTCAACAATTAGTGCCACTTAGTGTTAAGACATGTTTTGTGATTTTTATGATAATTGACGTGTTGTTTGACAAGACTTTGCAATTCATAGCACAGAGAAATCCCAGAAAAAAATGGGGTTTGTAGATGCGCTGTTAAAAAGCTATTTGGTGCTTAACCCATCAATCATACAGACAATCTGTCAACCCTCAAACATGTTTGACATTTTAAAATATCTCCATCAATGGCGGGGTACTTTGTACATGACTCTTCAATGTTAAGAGGACATTTTGGCAACAAAAAAAAATGAACTTTGCTTTATGGGAAAATCCAATTAAACTAATCAATTTAATAAAAAAAAAATGTGGAATGACTGATTGCAATTTTGTGAAAAATGTTTGAATTGCTTGTGTTTGGAGTAGACCTCTCTGCTAACAACTGTTTCAGATTAAATGGATATGATGTAATTTATCAATGGATATCTATAATAGAGGTTGTGATATAATGTTTCCTGGTGATAGACTGATACATTTGCTTCATAAACAGCCATTCCAAATGATCAAGTGATGATGCCAGAGAGCAACAGAGATTTCAGTGATTAGATGCACCAAACCACATTGGGGTTTACTTTATTATTTCAAAATAATGCCGATATTGTTTCATTGTTCTTCTTCAATTGTAACTAAAATAATGTGGGTGTTTCTTTTTCCGGAAAGCTTTAATGACAATTTTAAATTTCTTCCGTCTATTAGCATGTTTTGTTAAGACCATGTACAAATCTATGATTACCAATGCATCCTTTATTATTATTGCAACAGTACTTTATACTCAATTTACTGTGTAATTATGTGTATTTATTATGAATCCATGCAAGTGAAGAATGCGTTTTCATATATGTTTGAATTTATATCACATCAGCCAAAAGTACCCGTTCTCTGAATGGGTTCTGTAGAAAGACATGACAACATTCTCATCAATTGTTGAAAATCAATGATCTTATAGGTCACTATTCTGATTCGCTTTTCACATGATTTGCTTTGCACCCTGAAGTAAACTGCACTGAGAATGGGCACGTGCGTCTGGCTGGCATACCCTGGAGCACATGCTGGGGGGAGGCGAGAGTTGGTGTGCTGCTGCATACTGATACCTTCTGTGCTCTCTCCATACATGTGGCCTCACCTTGGTGTGGTGCATTTCTTTGCAGTGCATTGCAGTGCAAATATCTGATCTGCACATTTGCATCCTTGGGCCTGGAAATGTGGTTTTAGAGGGAGCTTGAGTTTTGTTACTCGTGTCGAGACTGGTCCTTCTGTGCCCACATTGATTTCAGGGAACCATCTCTTGTGTGGAGGTGCTGAAATCTGGGGGAAAGGGGTGGCTGTCCAGATGTTATGTAACAGTAACACCCAGAGGCTCCTAACAGGTAACTATGCACCATTAATGCAGATTAAAGGCATAAAACAAGCAGTGTCGCCTAGCAATTTTCTATGCAATTCTGTGGGTTTGCTAATTAAATTCACACTTGTGTAGCAAAGATAGCTATTTAAGTTACCCTGGTCAATGAAATCACAGCTCATCCTGCATTCCTCTCTTGTTCTCAGCGGTCTCTCCGCCCTCTTTTCCATGTTCACTGCAAATTCAAAGGGGCTATTGGAGAAAGAGTGCAGCCATAGTCATCTCCTCCACTCTTAAGTGCCAAAGCACTGGGTGGGAGTGCTAGGCAAAACATTTTTTCTTTTTCAAACAATTGAAAATAGACTTAATCGGGTTGATACTTTTATTACACTAAGTATATTATGTCTGGCAAAAACCAGTATGTGTTTCATTTTTTTTAAAGACAGTCATGCAATTCCTTTAAAACATATATAAGTTGTTGCATAATACATAATTAGTATTGCTACTGTAAAACACTGCATTGTCTCCATGCTTTACAGTAAAATTTAGGTTAGTGTATCTAAATCTCATAGTGTAAACTAGATTTCATTTGTTTTGGGAAGATGCATGACATTGACAAGTGAACACCTTTGAAAATTGACATGATCACATGTCCAAATGCATTTGATGTTGAACCTAATTATGTGACCTGTTGGTTGCATTCATCTGTGCATCTGGTGCTCAAACCATGAGCTGATCCCATACTCCTTGCCATTCTATCTCATCTTCTATCTCATCATCCTGTTGCTTTATACCAGCTACCCTACAAGATAGTTGCCAACAAACTACAATAGTCCACCTAGTTTTCCCAGTGCATTGCCATCCACTCTGCTTTGTCTATTACCTTTTTTCCTCTTACATAATGAATACACAATGCTAACTAGGTGTTTACACAAAGCAGTCATCAACAGTTCCATCCAGGCTGGACATCTACAGATTTATTGCAATACCGTTGACTGTAGTTAGCCTCAAGAGCTTGCTTTGCTCTATGATTAGGATTGCATTATATATTAGCACTTGCAAGAAAGAGCTGGCCAAACTGTTTTCAGAGACTTTTTATCATAGCTATGTATGTATTTGTGTCCATTCATGCAGATAATCTTTTGCATATTGCAGAAACTCTTCCAAGGTTCACAAGTCTACCTGCCCACTCACATAGCGAGTAGGTTTTATGAAGTGCGAGTAGCATTTGTATGGGCTTTTTGAAACTTGTATGTAACATTTACTTTGCAGTACATGTCAAATAAAGGTCTTACTGTGCATGGATGGCCTCTGGGTGGCAGCAGTGTGCCAAACATACAGGTTGCTTGTGGTGACATGTACCGTATTACAGAAAGCGCGTTTACATTTTTTGTTTCATCCGTTTTTGTTTAACTTCAGCGGTACACAGAAATGATGTATTGATGCTTATTTTATGTCTTGGGTACAAACAACTTCTGGTTAAATTAAAAATATTAGTATAACATTGCTAATCAAATGGATTTGTTTGCTAATCAAAACAAATTTAATTTGAAAACTCTGCTAATCAAGTTTTAAAAACTAATTTATGCCTTACTACTGGTGAAACAGTGTGGAATTGTAAAAGGAACAATAGGGAAAGGGTGGGATAGGGGTGCGGTTCCCAAATGTCATGCAACCAGTAATGTTTGGAGGGTCCTATCAGATAACAATGCAAATTTGGTACAGAATGGTAAAATGGTGTGGAATTGTACAAGGAACACCGATTCACCAAACCACAAATGCAAAAACAAACTGATTTTGACTTGTGTTGAAATCCGGGGAAAGGCTTGCGATGTCTACATGCCATGTAGCCAGTAATGCCGGTCCTAACAGGTAACTATGCAAAAGTTGGTGCAGATTGGTGAAACAGTGTGGAATAGTAAAAGGAACAACGATTCACCAAGCCAAAAACCCACAAATTTAGAATTTTTCTGAAATCTGGTGAAAGGGGTGGGTTGTCCAAATGTCATGTAGCCAGTAATATCGGAAGAGTCCTAACAGGTAACTATGCAAAATGTGGTGCAGATTGGTGAAACGGTGTGGAATTGTATAAGGAAAAATGGTTCACCAAGCCACAAACCTACAAACAAATGTTTACTTTTGCTGAAATATGGGGAATGGGATGGGGTGTCCAAATGTCATATGGCCAGTATTGTATGTAGGGTCCTAACAGGTAACTATGCAAAATGTGGTGCAGATTGGTGAAACGGTGTGGAAATGTATGAGAAATAACCCTTCACCAAGTCACAAACCCAGCCACAAACACATACCTTTTCACTCCATCATACCGAAATACCCAGGTGTTTTGGGAAATTGTTTCTGTCTTCGTTCACGCTCATAATTAACAAAGAGGGGCCTGGGAGTAAACCCCAGACACATGT
Source organism: Ambystoma mexicanum (assembly GCF_040938575.1). NCBI lineage: Eukaryota > Metazoa > Chordata > Amphibia > Caudata > Ambystomatidae > Ambystoma > Ambystoma mexicanum. The sequence goes on along the minus strand of NC_090939.1, from coordinate 434,447,466 downwards.
TTCATTCTGGTTGGAGCTCATCAGTAAGGTGAAGCTGTGCCTCTCTAAGAATAGTGAGCAAGGGCTCCACGTCTGGATTCCCCTAGTAACGTAGGGTGATACCCAAAGTTACTTAAAGTATGCAAATTAACAAAGGGGCTCCTGGGAGTCCATCTGCCAGACATTAGTCCTGGTTGTGAGAGTTCTACCTAGATTCTTTAGCTCATTGTCTTTCAATGAGGAGAAATATCCAAAACATATCAGTCTTTGTCCTGCCTTGGGGGAGTCCAGCACCGAAATGCTAGGCAATTCTCCTCTGAACAAGAGTACCAACAGCAACCCCAGACACATGTTTCCGTCTGGTTGGACCTCATCAGTATGGTGGAGCTTTGCCTCTCTAAGAATAGTGAGCAAGGGGTCCATGTCTGGATTCCCCTAGTAATTTAGGGTGACACCCAAAGTTACTTAAATTATGCAAATTAACAAAGGGGGTCCTGGGAGGCCCTCTACCAGACAATAGTTCTGGTTACGTGAGTTCTACCCAGATTCTTTAGCTCATTATCTTTCACAGAGTAGAAATATCCAAAACATATCAGTCTTTGTCCTGCCCTGGGGCAGTCCAGCACCGAAATGCTAGGCAATTCTCCTCTGAACAAGAGTACCAACAGAAACCCCAGACACAATTTTTGGTCTGGCTGGACCTCATCAGTAGGGTGGAGATGTGCCTCTCTAAGAATAGTGAGCAAGTGGTCCACGTCTGGATTCCCCTAGTAACTTAGGGTGACACCCAAAGTTACTTAAATTATGCAAATTAACAAAGGGGGTCCTGGGAGTCCCTCTACCAGACATTAGTTCTGGTTATGTCAGTTCTACCCAGATTCTTTAGCTCACTATCTTTCACAGAGTAGAAACATCCAAAACACATCAGTCTTTGTCCTGCCCTGGGGCAGTCCAGCACCGAAATGCTAGGCAATTCTCCTCTGAACAAGAGTACCAACAGCAACCCCAGACACACGTTTTGGTCTGGTTGGACCTCATCAGTATGGTGGAGCTTTGCCTCTCTAAGAATAGTGAGCAAGGGGTCCATGTCTGGATTCCCCTAGTAATTTAGGGTGACACCCAAAGTTACTTAAATTATGCAAATTAACAAAGGGGGTCCTGGGAGGCCCTCTACCAGACAATAGTTCTGGTTACGTGAGTTCTACCCAGATTCTTTAGCTCATTATCTTTCACAGAGTAGAAATATCCAAAACATATCAGTCTTTGTCCTGCCCTGGGGCAGTCCAGCACCGAAATGCTAGGCAATTCTCCTCTGAACAAGAGTACCAACAGAAACCCCAGACACAATTTTTGGTCTGGCTGGACCTCATCAGTAGGGTGGAGCTGTGCCTCTCTAAGAATAGTGAGCAAGGGGTCCATGTCTGGATTCCCCTAGTAATTTAGGGTGAGACCCAAAGTTACTTCAATTATTCAAATTAACAAAGGGGGTCTTGGGAGTTCCTGTGCCAGACATTAGTCCTGGTTACGAGAGTTCTACCCAGATTCTTTAGCTCATTATCTTTCACAGAGGAGAAATATCCAAAACATATCAGTCATTGTCCTGCCCTAGGGCGGTCCAGCACCAACTTTCTAGGCAATTCTCCTCTAAACAAGATCACCAACAACAACCCCAGACACATGTTTCGGTCTGGCTGGACCTCATCAGTAGCGTGGAGCTGTGCATCTTTAAGAATAGTGAGCAAGTGGTCCACGTCTCATAAAATTAAATGAATTTGGCCTCCTTACGTGTTTGGTGGTAATTCGGCAGTAAATCCTTTCAATTACCACCAAACTCAATTACTGTTACCACTGCTTGGTCTTGTGAGCTTACCAGGGGATTACAAGTAGTGGTAAACCGGTGTAATTTTTCATTTTGGATTATATATAGAAAATCTGCTCATTTTTTGATGTAAAGTGGCAGTTTTACCACCAGCTGATGACTGAACGTAAATCATCCATTGTGCCTCAAAATTCATATTTCAGTGTTGCATGAAAAATGTCAGTAATTCCGTTACCTCTCAGAAAATGGTTGTTACAGAATTACCACCACTTTCTTCCCTCATCGCCAAACTTGTAATGAGGTCCAACTTTAAGATTGCTGATGGTTTCAGTTTTAGTGTAAGGTGGTTCAAAGTGGGTGCTGGGTAAAAGCACAGATAACAGGATATCCCTCACCCCAAAGGCACTTGGCCTAACACACAACCACCAATTGGAAAACCCCAGCACACATGAGCACCTTGGGTGAAGTGGTATTCCAGCCCAACCCTCCCTGTTGCCTGAGAGACAAGTTGTGCTTTTATGCAAGGCCTTTTGTCAGATAGAGGAAGTGCAGTCAAATGTCCACATAAGCTGCTGCAGGGAATTCTGCAATGCCTCAACAGAAAGAATGAGCAGCTCAATATGTGTAATGATTTGATTTGATTTTTTACATTTGTAGCGTGCACCAAACGATATGAACCATATATTGGCACAGATGACACAACTGAAGGTAGACGAGGAAGATCAAAACAGGCTCCCAGAAAACATGGGGCCGTCTATCTAAAAAGGAAGGTCCTCAGTGCCAGGGATGGGATGGGATGCATGCTTCATTCAGTGAGTCCCGCAAATGCCAGATTGCATCTCTCATGACCATTCATATGAGGCTACGTGCCCCGGATCGATTTAAGTGCACTACCCTGCTCCTGTTACGTTGTATATGTCAACAGTACAATACATTTTTGAGGTGGATTGGACAATACAAGTGTGGAATACATGCACATTAAAAGGGTCCTGATCTGTCCTCTCACCATTTTCAGTGACTGGTATGTCCTGAATGCCTGTGAATGGTCACATGGTGGTGACCTATCACAGCATACTAGGTTGTTGTAATGTAGGATGATGAGAGGGCTATTGCGTATCCCTCCAAGAGGACAGTTTGATGTCACAGGGATCAAGAGGATGAAACATTTAGTGGGCAACCAGTGCACCTCCCCATGTATGTGTGTGACTGCAACTGTACATCTGTGCCACCCACATTCAGAAGTAGGGTGGAATTGTCAGAGGGTATGGATGAATTATTTCTTTCTGTATCATCTTGGTCACCCCCATCATCCTTGTTGTCTCCCTCCTCATCTGGTGGCAACAGGTCACACCTTCCTGTTATTTAGGATGCAGCACACCAATTTGAAGCTGCACACCTTGTTGCATGGTGCATATGTAAGGTTGCCACCTGTTCATTGAGGGCACTGCCATCTGCTTTTTAATATGCCAAAGACACGCAGCCACTGCATGGGTCATTGGGTGAGCCTGATTGTAACTATGTTTTGCACAATTTGGGGATCATGCACTGGCTTCTGCAGTCATGGTTTGCATGTGCATGGAACATCACCTGTGGTAATGGAAGCAATAACACACATTATTCAATTTGGTGGGCATTCATCATGTGTGTTCTATACAAAGTCACTCATCTTTGGTGGTGGATCAGTTTCTTAGCAGCCATGTCTGACTTTTGCTCTTGCTTCACATCAAAAGTGGCAAACTGTTGTTTAGCCCGATCATTACATCATTGTTGGAGCCAGAAAATGTAGAAAACATATGTGTGAAGTGCATCTATGCATCACACATAACCTGCAGGTTGATGCTGTGTAATCCGTTCTTGTTGTGGATCATCCACTCACGTTTCAGGAGGTTAAAAGACACATGGGTTATGTCTATGACAACCACATTGAATGTTTGTGGTGGCTTCACACTGTAGACACCACTCTTATACTATTGGTGGTGTTATCAGTGGGAAGGGGAGTGTGTTCTGGAACATATGAGATAAAGGCACCCAGCACCCAGCAGTTGCCGCAGGATGCCACTGAAAGGGGGTTTAGTTATTCCTATCAGGCCACCCACTTTAGTCTGCAATGATCCACTGACACACTAGTGCAGAACTCACATCACCTTCAGGTCTGATGGTTTTGAGGTGACAATGGCTATGTGTGCCAGATGGTCAGAACTTAAGGACATCTGTTATTTCCACTCGTATCTGTTGATTGACATGGTGACGATAGATATAGGAGCATGACCTGAGGCACTGGCTGTGTGATTGCATATCAGTGGGAGAATGCATGTGTCAATGATGCAGCAACATAGCGCATGATTCACTGACACAGAACACTACATACGTTGGTAGTTTTAAGCCGGTTCTGTCTCTGAAGAGGATCTCAATGCCAAATTACTGGGAGTGTTGCAGGTAATACAGCAAAAAGGCCTTACCCTCAAGATAGAAAAATGCAGAATAAAGCAAAAAGAGGTGACATACCTTGGTCATTGTATTAATGCGGAAGGAATAAAACCTAAAGAAACCCTGGTGAACACTATTCTTAAGCTTTCCAATCCCACCAACAAAGATGAGCTTCGAAGCTTGTCGGGCCTCACAGAATATTATTCTAAATTCGTGGACCGTTAAGCTGATAGAACATCTCAAATGAGGAGCTTGATGAATAAAGGCTCAACATTTGAATGGTTTGAAGAATGCAAAAAAAGAACTGGCAACAGTCAAGATTTTGATCAATAAAGCACCTGCCCTCAAAATGTTTGATTGTAATGCTAAAACCATAGTGTCCGTTTATGCTAGTAACATGGGGTTGGGAGGTGTTTTGGAACAAGTTCCAAATGGATTTGTGGTTCCAATTGCTTTAGCTTCTAGGACTTTAAGGGGAGCTGAAAGAAATTATTCAACAATTGAAAAAGAAGCCCTAGCAGTCAAATGGATACTGGAACATTTCAAAGGGCTTATTTGGGGAATTCCTGTTGAGCTCAAAACAGATCATAAGCCACTCATACATATCTTGAACCCAAAAAATCCACATCTGACATCTCTGCGTAATAGGAGGTGGATTCTTATTATCATGCAATATACAGCTGGATTCATGGAATTAATGTACGCTGAAATTTCCGGCGCAAGCGTGCGAAAGCGTGCGAATCACAGCGCAAGTGCGAAAATCGCATCGAAACCCGCACACAGCGATTCATGGAAGTCCATGCATGTAAATCCCAGGATGTGCGTCAAAATTCTGCGTGGCACACGCTGGTGCACACTTCTCCAAACAGCGTGCACTGCGCGTACAGCGAAATCACACATAGCGCGGCGCACACAACAAAAATAGGCAGAACAGGGGGCGTGACACGCAGAATGGGGAACAACGCATGAAAATGTGGGCGTCACAGGGCAAGTACAGGAGGCAAATGCGCGGAACGCCCACACGCACATTCAAAACACGTATTCATGGAATCGAATGGGCCTAACGCGTGCACCAAAGAAGACGCGCTAATCCGGAAACACGTACGCCAGCAGACAGCAGGCGTACATGGACCCGTGCAGCATAAAAGTGCGCGCAAACAACAAACAAGCTCAGACGCCAGGGTGAATATACCGTTCCTAGCAGCAGAGGTCCTGGGATACCGCAGGAGGAGGAGGAGGATAGTCAGGCCCAGAATTTTTACACCGAGAACCAGCCTTTTTGGGATGCCTGATGACCAGGTGTATGGAAGGTACAGGTTTCCACCTCACATAATACTCGACCTGGTCAGTGAGTGGGAGGATGACCTCACCTCACCCACCCTGTGCTCCCAAGCACTCAGCCCCCTGGAGAAGGTCCTCAATGTACTGCACTTCTTGGCCACTGGATCATTTCAGCGGACAACTGCTATGGTGGGGGGGGTGGGTCACAGGCCACGCAGTCACGCTGCCTACACTAGGTGTTGGCCATCATGACTGCACGCCCATCAGTCCGCAGGCACATATACCTGCCCAGAACACCTGCAGAAAGGCAGGCTGCCGTCCAGGATTTTTACGGGGTGGCACAATTCCCCAAAGTGCTAGGTGCCATTGATTGCACCCATGTAGCTCTACGTCCCCCCAGTGCATCTGAGCACATCTACAGAAACCGCAAGCACTGGCATTCCATCAACGTCTAGGTAGTATGTGATGCCAAGGGAATCATCACCTCAGTATATGCCAACTATCCAGGGTCCACCCACGACAGTTTCATTTACAGAATGTCAACCCTAAACCGGGACCTAGAAGCTGGGCGGCACGGCGATACATGGCTGCTTGGTGAGAATAAATGCCTCTGCACATGCATGCATGTCACATACTGAGTAATGTCACAACCCCACTAATGATACCCATCATCACCTCCCCAGGGGGCAGTGCCAACCCTCTGAGCACCCACATGATGATGCCAATTTGGAACCCCACCATGCCACCCAAGGTAAGATACAACACAGCCCATATTGCAACCCTGGGCATAGTGGAGTGCACATTCGGAGTGCTCAAGTCACACTTTCGCTCCCTTGACCGTTCTGGTAGGCTGCTACTATACGCTCCCCCAGTAGTGTGCAGGGTCATAGTGGCAGCATGTGTCCTGCACAACGTTGCAACACCCCGGGGCCTGCCGGTGGACGTGGTGGTGTCCCCACATCCCCAACCACATGCATGCCTGCTGCGCATGGGAGGGGAAAGGGCACATTGTGAGGCAGCCCGTACGCAGCTGGTGGCTAATTACTTCACCTAAAATCACACCCCTCCGGAGTGCACACAGCCCTGGCACATACCAGCTGTCAATCAATGATGATGACATAAGGGACAGTCAACTGTCACTACCATACCAGCCTGAGATTGGTCACCTGGAAGTGCTACATTGTGAGCATCCCTACCTACTTAAAGACAACCAATGATGTGTGATAAAAAGACACACATATTCATGCTGCATGAATGACTACCCCTTGCAAAATACAACATGAAACTAGTGCCATTTCACCCAACCCCTCCCCATCTCAGCTACCCAACACACCATGGCATGCCATGCAATGTGAAAGCAACCAGATGAATGCACAACACATGACACAAAGTGCACTGTCCGAAATGGAAACAGGCCACAGACAATATGCTCCCAGTAATCAATAATAAACAGCACACATGAACAAATACTTACAAGCAACACAATACAGAAACAAAGGATGAAACAGTGGCAAAATATGACAGTACAAAATGAAAGTAGTACAAGTCTTACAACCTGAATATGCCAGCAGATCGACCACTTCCAACTGTACAGTGTTACTGCCACGCAAATGTCTCAGTGTACTGCATACAACATGAACTCCATCTGCAAAGTAGACGGTCTTGTGAAGACATGAGGAAGGAACCTGCAAATTAGGAGGAAGATATGGATGCACAAGCACATATCAATACACCATGCAGTGTACAAAACAACAACAATATCCACTAGGAATGTCTACACAGTATTGACTACAGACTGCCCACACAGCTCATGGGAGCCCAACGTCACTGTGTAATTCACTGTCACTTGGTCACACCCTTTGCAAGCCCATGGAAACGTGAAGCAGGAGGGGTGTGTGTCTCATGAACCCAAGCATCTAACCCAAACTCATAACAAGGCTGCATGTACCCAGCCAGAATACAGTGGATGCCCACGGGAGCCATACAAGGCAACACACTGTAAAAATAAAATAAAAAAAAGAAATGGCCATGTGGGGGCCAGGGGGGTGGGGGAGGCCACCCAGGAGGTTCGAGGAGAGGGTGCACACCAACACCCACCTGCGTGGATGTTGCAAAAAAAAACCTCCTTGGGTTCATGGCCTGCACGGCTATGCCATTGTGGGAGAACTGCTGTCACTCTCCTCACCCTCTGCCGCTGCATCAGGAGGTGGTGGCACTATTGGAGGCAGCCGACGCAAAGCCCTGGTATGGTCCTCCATGCGGGTCTGGAAGGTCTGATTCTGGAGGATTAATGTGCGGAGATCCCCATGTAGAACCTCACGGGTTGCCTGCATTTCTGCATGCAACATCCACACAGGTGGGTGTTGCAAAAAAAAAAAAACTCCTTGGGCTCATGGCCTGCACGGCTATGCCATTGTGGGAGAACTGCTGTCACTCTCCTCACCCTCTGCCGCTGCATCAGGAGGTGGTGGCACTATTGGAGGCAGCCCACGCAAAGCCCTGGTATGGTCCTCCATGCGGGTCTGGAAGGTCTGATTCTGGAGGATTAATGTGCGGAGATCCCCATGTAGAACCTCACGGGTTGCCTGCATTTCTGCACGCATGGCCTCGCATGATGCCCAGATCTCACATGTTGCCTGCATCTCAGCTTAGAGCGAACGTGTGAGCTGCTCCTGCTGCTGTTCTGCCCTAAAATTAGTGGAAGCCTCAAGGTCAACCAGAGTCTGCCTGAGGGTATGTAGTTCTTCCCTCAGGGCTTCCCTGTGGGCCTGGCACTCTATTGATATCGATTGGCGCAGAGTCTCCAGTGCCGCCTGTCGGTCCCTGTTGGACGCCAACATGTCTTCCTTGTGTGATTGGCAAATGCAGTCTGTTGCCTGCTGTTGTTGCTGTTGTTGCTCCATCTGCCTTTCAGGGGGCAGATTGGAAGTGGCCACCCTCTCCATTGCCTGAGCCATAATTTCTACTGATGCTGCCTGTTGGGTTGCAATACCATACATGGAGTTTTCCCATACAATATTGCCTGGAGGAGCACAGCCAGCGCATCAACAGGCACCACACCTGTTTGGGGTAAGGTGATCTGCACCTTGCGGTGCTGGCACTGCCTGAGGCTGCAGGACTGCATTCCCCCTCTGATCTGTTGGCCCAGGAACAGGATCAGATGCTGTGGAGTGTGACCCTGCATCCATAACCGCCAAAGGCGCGCCTACCAACACTGACATCCCCAGAGAGGGTTCTCCCCCTGGTCCAGATGGGTTGGACAGAACAGAATCCCTGCCAGAAACACTTACCTGCGACGGCACATAAGTCGCATCATCCGATTGAGCACCCGAATAGAGGTCTGGGGAGGTGCACCCAGAGACACCCCTGGAGAGTATGGTCTGCAGTAACATTAGGTTCTCACCCACCACCACACCACGTCCCCCACTGGTGCCCAGTCGTGCCAGAGATTCCTCCTGGGTCTGCACCATCTCCTCAACCTAAACAGCATCAAGTGCGTCATCACCTGCAAAAACATGAAAGACAACACATGTAAACAGGCATAAGCACCATAGCACAGACATAGGCCGTGACAAGCAACAGATCCACTACATGATCAACACATGTCCCATATGACTATAACCCTGCCATGCATGCACTGTCAAAGAGTTGGAAGTGGAGTCAAAAAGGCAGACACCGGGGAGAGCAAGATGGAAAAGCAACACATTTGTAGCATGTTGGGTAGCACTGCCATCACACATAAGGCTGTGAGTGGCATGTCCAATACACATACATGACACATGGCAGCACACAGATGTCATGTAGCATAGCCACGGTAAAGTACTAAACTGCAGCAATATGTCAGTGATTGAGTACTGTCACGCATCCATGTGACATCAACATGATGAGAAGATTAATGCTGAATATTGTTTCAAAATATGCGTGTGCCACACACTGAAACACATCCTGTGTCCAAAAATACAGTCATTGTGGGCTGATCAATGGTTGGTCACTTTGACATCACAGGAAATATCTGTCATGTTCCACATGCAAGCAGCCCCTTATAATAATTTTTATGCAGGCCAATACTCCATCAGCCTGAATGGTGTAATCATTAACATAACCAGGTAATAATAGTGCCCCAATGTGGCCTGTAAACAATGACCGAAGCACATCACATATGTCGCAATAGGGCATAAAATTGTCTAGCAAAAAGGGGAGAGTGCAAACAATCAGTATGAATGAACACTTACTGAATCAGACCAATGTAGTTGCAAGACAACAGTTCAAGGTAAAGTGCACAAATGTGGGTTTAATAGGCATCTGTGGCCAGAAGGGATACAGTCATACCCAAATCCAAGGCACGTGAATGTATGGGAGGAAGCACATGGGTGACCCATACCACTCAGGTGCACACACCCTCACCTGGCACTCAATCTGAATCCGTCACCCAAACAACATACACATGGATTACACACACATGCATGGGCACTCACCGGACAATGCATCGTAATCAGGTAGCTCTCCCACGCCTTGGATCTGTTCCTCTGTGACGAAGGCCCCAGCAACAGACTCATGTTCAGTGAGTTTGTTGTCCTCTGGTGGAGACCCACCGCCAGTTACCAGAGTAGCGGCATGATATGAGGCCAGCTTGTTCTTTGCTGTGCGTTTCAGGTCATTCCACCGCTTGAAGCAATGATCAGCTGTGCGCCTCACAAATCCAAGGGCACTTATGCGGTCGGCGATGATCTGCCAGTGTGCCTTACGTTGACCAAGTGTGGTCTTGGACTCTGCAGTCACCAGCATTTCCTGGCTATGTGCCGACACATAGGACACAAGTACATCAAGTTCCGCGTCATTAAAGCAAGGCTTCCTTGACATACTAGAGTGTGTAGCCAAGTCTGGGGTCTCAGCCTGTCGTGCCAGAGCACCCTTCTTCCACTTATTTAAAGGTGGATTGGAGCCAGAGTGGCTAACGCCACTCTGGTCAGTAGGGGCAGAAGCACCAGTGAACTGGGTTGTAGGAGTGTGGGAATGCGCAATGACCATAGGTCTTGGTGCAGGCATTGGTTGCAGGGTAATGTTGGCAGGGGGAACATCAGTTTGATGGACCTAGACCGACACTGTCCTGGCTGGGAGAGTCAGAGCTGGGGTGGATGGAGCTGCATCTGCCCTGCAGCCTCCCCACCCTGCATACTTAGGGCAGCAGATGGCATAGCTGCCCCAGATCCACGTGGCTTGGTGACAACAACTTGCACCGTCACACGTGGCCTAGACTTGCTGACCTGGAAGTCAGCCTGGGAGTCATCCTGTGCCAGGTCAGGTGCCACAATGGGCTGGTCCAACAGGGGCTGAGCTGGGATTGTGTCAGCCACGTTTCCCTCAACCATGAGGGGGGCGTGGGTGTCCCTGATTGGTCCTCCACACATGGGGTTATAGGGGCACCCTGCAAATCCCGGCCATGTCCCCTACCGCACCCACCACTCCCACCTCTTGAAGGTCGGCCACCTTTGCCTCCCTTACCGCTTGGTTGCCTCCCAACCATGGCACTGATGTTGTTGTATGTATGGGAGTTGCAGTAAACTATTGTCCTGGGCAATTGGGTGTCAAAGTGGTAGGTTACTAGATGGAATTCGTACCCTAGGCGTCTGTGAACCATGGGGGAAGATGACCGGTCACGCAATGCACAGGCAGCCCAAAATCAAAAAATAATGTGCACGCAACCCCTCGTAGACCACGTGCGTAAAATAATGAAACCGCACTACGCTGTGGCACCCAGAAACACAAATAAGCATACGCGTAATACACGCAGCCTACAATGACCTCTGAAGGGGTACGCGACACACGGGGCAAGCACAGTTGTGAAATACGTGCGCGACTCACCGTCTGCCTGGAAAAAGAATGTGAAAAATACGGGCGTGTGCGCGTTGGCAACACCCCCGCCAAAAGAAGAATTGTACGCTGTCTGAGGAGACAGGACAAAAGAAGAAGTGAACGCTGTTTGAGGAAACAGGCCCAACAAAAAATCAGAAAAGAGCTGTCAGAGGTAACAGGGAGTACGGACTAGAAACGCTGTGAAGTAATCGCGTGTGAACCGACAAGAAGCACAGATTTCACCCACTCGCTCTCCACGAAAAGCACGTACAAGGAAAAGGCGTCCTACATGTAGCTTTTAAACCGGCCCATATGTACATGTCACATACGCATGTACGCGGGCCCTTTCCTCCAATTACACGCGATGACACTCGGACGTGCAGTTTTTCCACGTGTGCTCTATCATCACGTCCTATGAGGGAAATGCCCGCGCGCGTAATGTAACTGACGCGCTTACGCGCTAAGGGCCTTTGGTTCAATTAAATCGCGCGTACGTGTGCTGAGGAGATTACGTGCTAAGGCCCTTTCCTCGAATTACACGCTGACGTGCAATTTTTTCACTCGCCAAATCACTCCGTATCAAGCTGGCCACGTGAAAACACACGGAAGACCACGCTCCTGCCCAGAAGGCCGAATAACTGCCCCCCAGAGCCCCGAGCACGCTCCCACCTGCCATCTGCTGCTGCCTGACTCCCTGCTGCCCACGTGCCCTGCCATTTGCTGCCTGCACGTCAGCCAGGGATGCAGTTGCTGTGACCACCCCTGCTGGAACCGAAGACTCCCGACTGGGATTCCATCGCTCCACAGCCCAGCCCCAGGACCCAGTTGCCCACCCACTCCTGGCTCTGGGGTTGCCATGTCCAGCACAACACCATCTGGCAGCACTGGCAACCCCCAGCCGGAGAGGCAGAGGGCCACCAGCTTCAGTGCCAGGGAAGTTGGTGTCCTGGTGGAGCAAGTCCTGGGGCAGTATGATGCCATCTTTGGACGTTTGCGCGCCGACAATGAAGGTCGGACCAGGATCTGGATGGACATGGTGACTGCCATCAACGCGGAGGGGATGGCAGTCCGCGACTTACATCATGTCAAGAAGCGCTGGGAGGACTTCAGGTCCAGGACCCTCAACAAGGCCCGTCGCCTCGCTAAGGCAGCGGATGCGAAGGGGCGCCGGGGCCAGCTGTCGAACAACCAAATGACGGTCCTGGAACACATATGCCCAGCGCTCTACATCCAGATTCTTGAGAGGCAGGCCCATCTGGAGTCGAGCGGTAAGTGTACATGCATGGTGATTGGACGCTGTGCGTGTCGTGGTGTGCCAGTAGTGTGCAGGTTGCACATGTGTTTTTGTAGGGCCATGTAGGGATGTGTATGAACATGGGAGTGAGGCTGCCACATGTGAGTCTTCTCAGGTGTGAGACACATTGATGGTGTATGTGTTGGTAAGCATGCTGGGCAAATGCAGGTGTGGGAGCATACATGTTTGAATTTCTGTGTATGTACATTGGCATGGTTGTGGCATGGATGATGGGTCATAATGCATGTACCTGCACTGTGTACATGTGCATGTATGTGGATTTGACAAGTGTGCAACTGTGATGCAACATGGATGCAAGTGACACTGATATGTAGAAGACTGAATGTCAGATGTGACATGTATGGCGATCTCATCACTGCGACAGTTGGAGGAGATGTACACATGCATGTAAGTGTGGTGGCGTGTGTGCATGTCTAGTGCACTCCCAGTGTTTCATGTGATGTCAGGCTCAACTTTGGCCATACATGCTGTTGTATGTGTAGGGATGGTGCTGCCTGGAGCAATATTGCGGTGGAAATGCTCATGTGTGTGAGTTAAAATGGGCTACCAGTCATTTGGTCGAAAACCAAATGGTCGAATGACCATTTGATCGATGTAAAATGGGCCAATCACGTGTGAATCTTCCCGTGCACCCCAGGAATGCACGTACCCCACTCACACAGGCTCTTTCTCGTGTGAAACTTCCCACGCACCCCAGGAATACACGTACCCCACTCGCACAGGGCCCTTTCGCGTGTAAAACCTCCTGTGAACCCCAGTAATACACGTTCCCCGCTTGCCGTGTTCTGTGTGGCGGCCCTGTATACTGGTCCAGGGTTATTGCAGCCCTTTGCACTGGATTGGGGATTTTGATGGCTTTTCCTTGCGCGAGGGGCGTTCTTGGGGGCATAACTGGCGCTGCTGCAGGGTTCCTGCGCCACTGTGCACCACGTCTGGTTTTGGTAGCTAAAATCCATGAATACACTGTGCGTGGAAATGGATTTTAGCGCACGCGGCTGGTGCAGATATTCGCACGCGCACACTGTGCGCCAGCCGCGTGCGCCACTTGTGCGCTGAATTCTATGAATTACCCCCTTAATGTGAACATAAAGTATACCCTGGGAAACACGAATAAAGTGGCAGATTGCTTCTCCCGTCTACCTTGCATCTGTGAAGACAAAGAGTCAAGTGGGAAAGATGAAATGATAGAAGAACAAGATACTGATTGCATTATTGCTCAAGTGCATCCCGGTTTTGGCAAAGAAGAATGGATAGAAGCTGCCAATCTGGCCTCTGAACAAGGACAATTGAGAAGAGCAGTGGAGAGTGGCTGGAAGGATATTTCTGTTAACATTGGATTGTGGAAAAACTTGAAGGATGAAATTTCATGTGACAATGTGTGCATTTACCGCAGAGATCACATTGTTCCACCTGAGTCTTTGAGAGAAAGATTTATGGAGATTGCACATGAGGGTCATGTAGGGAGAAGTCCAACCAAAAGAAGAGTGAGAGAGGTGTACTGGTGGCCCAATATGTGGAGTTATTTGGAGAATATGGTTAAGGATTGCTCCACATGTGCAGTGAGCGATAAAGGAAAGATTAACAGGAACACACCATTACAGCCAGTAACCATATCAGATTTGGTTTGGTCGAAATTAGCCATTGACATTGCTGGTCCGTATGAGATTTAAGAACCACGTAAGATTTATTTCATTGTTTTGATTGACTATACATCTAAGTGGGTGGAGTGTGGAATTGTTGAAGAATCAGTTTCTGCAACGAAAGTGAAGAGATTTTTGGAAGAAATTTACAGTAGGGAAGGTGAGCCACAGGAGCTAATATCGGACAATGGTTCTCAATTCATTTCGCAAGAAGTTCAATGTTTTCTGAAGGAGAGGGCCATCAAACATAGCACAACAGCTTTATATCACCCTATGAGTAATGGTCTTGTGGAGAGAATGAATCGCTTTATAAAAGATACAATCCAATTAGCGGTGGTCAACAGTCTGCCATGGAAAGAGACACTAAAAGAGGCACTGAATACATATAAGGTTACTCCACACTCAATGACAGAAGTAGAACCTTTTACTCTGATGAGAGGAAGAGTTGCTACAGATAGACTTACACCATCTTGGTTGACGCTTAAGAGAAGAAAGGATATTGATATAGAGGAGATTGTAAGGAAAGTAAGTAGAAAACAGGAAGAATATAAAAGATATTATGATAGACAGAAGCATGTAAGAGAAATTAAAATTGAGTGTGGAGACTGGGTCAGAGTGAGAGAACCCAGAAGAGTTCAAAAAGGCGAATCTAAATTCCGTTCTCCACAAAGAGTGGTTACATGTTCAAAGTGGTCATTCACTGTGACTGCATGCAGTGAAGGCCGGTCACGGGCCATTTATGCTGCCTATATTTCTATTGTATTGTCAGGTGCACTTGTCACACTTACTTGAATAATGGCTGACCTCCAAGCCTGCAACCCTTTCCAGTTCAATCATGGCCAACACATTTTGCTTCTTTCTTTTTGACTGCTGTACTTTGCCTCTTGGGTCCTTGAAACCCACTTTCACATTGCATGCTTCAGATCATTCCAGCGATTGCGTATGTCGTCTTGTATCATTTATTTTTTATTTATGTATTTGTTTATATTTGTAAAGCGCACAAAAGCCAAATGCATATACATGCTATGACATGAGCAGTTACTTGAGAAATAGAACAGACATAGTAAGCATACATTGTGATTGGATTGTCATGTCATGCAGTGGTGATCAGCTGTTGAGGTTAAGTGAACAGCAATGTATTTTGGGCTCTTTGCAATGGAGCTCTTTGGAATGTATGAAATGGTGGACACCACATTGACAGCCACTATAATGATAGCCCACATGTCCCTCTTCTCACGACTATTGTATGTGGGCCTCTGATCCTCGAAGCTGTGTCCCGACAGACATCAACCTCTCCACAAGCACATTGAGTGGGGGGTATGGTAGCTGCTATGACTTCTGGCTTTAAATGTGAGTTCTGGCTTTCTGCTACCCTGACGCCTTGCTGGTGGTGTCATGGCATACCTGGTATTGCTCTGATGCAGGTGGGTCTGGTTGCTTGGGGCCTGTTGTCTGATAGGACCTGTTTTCCACTGGCATATATTCTGATGACCAAAGAGGTCTGACATTACTTTCTCTGATATACTGTCTTAAATTTGAAGAGGTTGTTTGCCATTTCCAATGGTGAAGGGTGGGAGAGCAAGGGTTAGTAGCAACAATTTCATTGGCATGCATGTGTCCACTGCTGTATAGCAGACCACCTTTCTGCCTATACAGCATACGTGTCATTATGGAGCAGTTTCCTGGCATGTAGGGGTGGTGTACACAGGTACTTACATTAGCTGCAATCGAACCACCACACATTAAATGAGGCCCATTGTCGTGTATAAACTAAAGGACAGTCATAAAAGAGATGCTGGAGAGAACCTCAACACCAATTTGCTGCAGAAACAAGAAGGGAGCGTTACTATCAATATCTTACTGATGTGTCCATTGTATGTGGGAGAGAGTATGATGCATGTTACAGAGAGTATGAGGGTGTGCATGTGTGCTTGTGTTTGTGTGCGTGTGTGTGTGATATAGATAGATAGATAGATAGATAGATAGATAGATAGATAGATAGATAGATAGATAGATAGATAGATAGATAGATAGATAGATAGATAGATAGATAGATAGATTCTTCACACAGGTCATGTCTGGGGCGACCTGGGTCATTTTTGTGTGTTTGTGCAAACATTGTCCATATTCACAGTCATGTCGACAGAGATGAGGCAAATGATAGTGTGTGCATGTTTGAGGAAAATTATCATTAACTGTGTTTGGGCTCAGAGCTATTTTGTGGTCATTGTATGAATGTGTGCATTCATTTTATAACTAAAATATTCAAATTTGAATGTGCCACCAGGACAATAATACTCATAATTATTAGGTTTTTGGAATAGAGGGGAATATGTTAAATGCAGTCCCTGTACTGCAAAGACCTGGCTGGCATTGCAGCAGTCAAGAGGGCACCTGTGAACTGTGTCTGCTCTGTGTCACAGAGGAGCAGGGGCTGCAGATCATGCTACTAATTCAGGCGGGCATACGTGTATTGACATGGAGTTTGGGGATTGGTGTGTCTGGTCAGCAGAACATACTCTCTGAGAGAGAATTACCTGCATTGTTTTATGTTTAATAAAACTAAAAATAATGTCATGGCGTTCACACCTTTCCAGAATTACAGAATGTACAATTTGTGTGTTATTTGTATTTATATCTTTTAGTGATGTTGTTATTGCGCGACATCTGGAACATGTGAAGTGTTATACCTGTGTGCTCCTTTAGATTTGAGCGAGGTTGCCAGTTTTGGGGCAGGTAATAGATACAATTGCATATTTGTCCCATAATTCAATTTACTATTTGCGTTTATCCGATTTTTGTATTGATGTGCTCCCCATAACTGTGCTTTAGAGAATGGCTTATGTTGGGAATGGCTCAGAAGCGTACATCTGGTGTCCCACAAACTCCCCACCCCAGCCGGAAATGAGCTATTATGATACCGTTCAGGAAATGGAATGCACGTGCAGATACCAGCCTACAAAACAATGCCTCTGTAGAGAGGAATTTGGCCTAAAGGAAAATAATTTCAAAATAAACTAACGGCTGATTTATCAGCGAACTAGGTATCAACTCCTTTAGACGCTATATACTGTAGATTAGTGCCTTCATTTATTTAACAGGAGTGATTGACAACTGTCCATGAAAAATTCCATTATTTGTATAGATACACATCAAAGCAATAATCCCGAGATGCTTGAAAGGCTGAAATAACCATGTATTTCCATATTCCATCACCAGCCTTTTATTTCTCCCTGCTTTGGAAAGCATGCATCGGGATCACCCGCTTCATGCGGCCGCAGCCACAGGAAATTGGAAGAGGGTTCACTATGGATTTGCGATAGTTTGCACGATAAATTACTGAATCATTGCTTTGCACGAGCCCTCGGATATAGAAAAGATTTTATGTTTTGGGAAATAGAAGCTTTTACCTACAAAATAAACTGAATCATTAAGTTCCAAGTGTATCATTCTCATTGAGTTTGCTATTTAGTCATGTAAAGAATGCAAAATATTCCAGGGAAATGATCAGCCATCGCCCGCTAGGTGTGAACAGGTAAGGTCAAAAATCCAAGTGAACAATAGGTGTGAACAGGAAAGGTCAAAAATCCAAGCAAACAATAAGTGTGAACAGGTAAGGTCAAAAATCCAAGTGAACAATAAGTGTGAACAGGTAAGGTCAAAAATCCAAGTGAACAATTGTAGATTATAGATCTTTTGAAGATTGTTTAGAAAGTGAACATTAATTTCAGACTCGGGCCATACAAGTGTAAAAATGTGAATACAGTATAGCAGGACCAATAGCCATGATTGGCCATGCTTCATCCAAGCTTTCATTGCCCACTCCATCCAAGGCACTTCAGACATGAACCTGTGAACACACGTTTGTTTCAGATTGAAGTTGGGTTTTGCTACTTGAAGAGCACGGATATTTCTATCATTTTAGATGCAAAGTAGCATCGGAGTTACATTAGCATTAATTCCAATAGACAAATGAACCCAGTATGCCCATCAAGTATAGATTTATAATTCTATTTGGATGTTTGTCATTTGGAAATGTAGGATTCACGCAGCCCTCTTTCCTCTGAGACTGGATACAACTCCACAGGAAGAAAAGACCAGGAAAAATAATCACTATTGGAGTTCGCACTTGAGAATTGCAAGTTAAACTCACTCTATCCACAAGCCAGACTGTTATGTTGTCTTAATAAGTATATATGGGTGAATATATGGGTTGTTAGGGTATTTTCTGGGGGAAATGAATGCGTGCCAAGCACAGTGTGCCTTATGCACCTAGTGATTCAAGCCGACAACCCGTTTATAAAAGACATATTTGTCAAGTATAACGTTCTGTGGTCATTACTATGTTCCCAGATTTATCTTTGCTGTCAAGCTTCGTTCACTGGGGTTGTGTCCCCTTGGCCTGTCTCATAGGGCTATTTCGAAAAGACTACAGTAGAAGTTTACCAGCCCACCTTGGAATGCTAATCTTCTATCATTAAATAATCAATATTGTTAATCTAGGTTTTGATAACCTGGTTTAATCACTAGGACAAGTGTGCAATATAGATGCATTAATTAAGATGAGTGCATGTGTTATGATGTTATGTTTGTCTCACTCATCCTCCATGCGTGAATACAGAATGTTGATGACTGGAGATGATTGACAGCTCAGGAATGTTGAATGAATGTGGTGCATGTGTGTTTAATTGCGAGGGGGTCGGTTGGAATTGAGCTGTGAATTGATTAGTCGGTGTTTAAGATCGGAAGAGCTACTGAAGTTCTGAAACTTTCATGTAAATGAAGGAACACTCCTGTGTGCCTGTCTGACTCCTGAGTTTCAATAAGTCTCACGATGTTTACCAACATAATACAGTTTAAGATTATTATGTGCTAGTATGCAAGGTTATTAGATGTAAATAATTTGGTTTTGCACAATGGGTTTTTGCAAAAATACAGCAATCCATACTCTCCCCATGGTATGTATTGTGTTTCATCGGTATTAACTAATGTGATAATTATGTCATTTTGACCTTATTATTGTTCAATGTTTTTACCTTCTCCGGTTTTGACCTGCTTACATTGGGGGTTGCCAGGATGACCCCTGCATCCTTACCAATGGAGGCGGGGGACAAACAATTGCTCGGCCCCCGTTTCCAATGAATCGTCAAAACGGGGGCCCAAGCAGTTTTACTGCGGACAGTCTGCCTGCGAACAAATCGTTTGCGGGCAGGTCCCATACATCCGTTTCCTCTGGTAGGACAACTGTCAGCAATGGCTGGCGTGGCTCTAGGAAATGATCAGCTGACAATACAACGCAGACCCCCATAGCAAGAGGCTCAAAGAGTGAAACAGAGTTCAGAGAGAGTGCGAGCAGGACAGTAAGAGAAATAGAGAGCGAGAGAAAGGCAGAGCATCGTCGTGATACAACTACAGCTAGTTGATTTCTAAATGTTAATTTAATATATAATTATACAAGTTCATCCCTATCATTTATGGTTCGAAGAACTTTGGGTGCATGATAATTTCTACATACCTATGGAAGAGGTGGAGCTGTGTAAAAATGACAGAGTTCAGTTCATAAGACATATGACCTCAATGTGCATACGAGTACATTGCACGGCAGAGAGAAGCCACTGTGTTTGCGTATTCATGCATACAAGTCTCCTCTCTGCAATGTTTGAAATTAGAACTATATAAGACATATGACCGTATTTTGAAGATGAGTACATTTCACATCAGAGGGGGGCCACTGTATTTGCATATTCATGCATACAATTCTCCTCTCTACAATGCTTGAGATTTGAACAAGAAAGTGAAAAAAGTGTTAACACGGGAAACATCACCTTTATAAGTTTTGTCTGCATTTCATAGTGAAACAAGTGTATGTGCCTCCCACAATGAATGCTTGCAGCAGCCATATACAATGGATTTCTGTGGAATCTGTTTTATCAGATGCTGAAACAGGCAGATGAATACATTTGTTTGATGCCAGCATGAACATTTAATTCTGCCATAAAACCGGGTAGTTTGTGATGGCAGAGAAGGCATGAAAGGCAGAAACAGGGCATCTGTGTCATGCGTCGAGAACATTCAAAATCCCTGGAACATAAAAAAAACAACCTATTAAGACAGGCGTAACGGCAATATGCCTGCTTAGAGCACCCTTTTATTCTCGGAGAGACCGTAACATTTGTAAAACATGGCCAATATTGTGCAGTTTTAAGCAATAGGTTTAGTAACACCGTGCATACATGTCTGGCCTGTAATAGTGGCATTAAACTGCAGTGAATGTTTACCTGTCAAAATCAAAAGAGTATTTGACATTTAAAGTACTTTCTTAAACAGAAGGTAATTTGGCTCTCAAATATGGGTCAAGTGCATTCTGCTGCCTTAGGCCCAATAATCCAGGCCATTTTAACCACTTTTGGTGTCCAGGGCACGTACACCTTTGGGGACCCCCCTCCACCATACGAAATGAATTAAGGGGTCTAGACGTGATCACAACCCATAGCTTGATGATATGCTGCCTTGCAGGGCTTCTTCCTTTCAGTGCACTTACCCTCTGTATTCTCGCTGTACCCTGCTGCCTCACAGAATGCGAATGTGCTCATGCCGGGGGTACAGGAGACTAATTGGAAGCAAGGAGAAAGCTGCGCAAATCATACCATACACAGTGGATGAAGATTAGAAATTACCAGGAAGGTGTCCGTATTGGGACAGACTAAGATTAGAAGAGGGATATGGTTTTGTAGCAGTGTTGCCATTAGAGAGCAAAGCCAAGTGGCTGTGGCAATTTTGACAGGTTAGGCAAAACGAGATTGCATGTTATGCCCAGGATCACTCATTGGTTAAAGCAGTGAAGTTGGGATGTGCACCCACTATGCTATTTCTGCACTTCAACAATTTCTCCCTGATTCATGGAATTATTTGTGCGCAAAACACACATTTGCGCGCCTTTCTGCCCAAAAATCCCTGTTTTAGGTATGGGGATTTTCGGAAAGAAGGGCATGCAAATGTGGGTTTTATGCACAAATAATTCCATGAATCAGGGTGTGTCTATTTCAGTTCTCACCATGAACTAAAATCGTCCCATTTTATAGAACTGGCTTGGAAATTTCACATATCACATATCCAAATGTGACAATAAAAAAAAAATGTTATAGAAGCACATTATGCATAATGAGAAATATTATAGCTTCATTGTCTCCATCAACAATGGAAGCATACTAATTGATATGATTTAAACAAAGTCATCTCGGTTTCTCTTTTGTAAGCTTTAAATATGTCTACAACACAGGTTTGTGAAATTGTTTTTTTATAAACGTGCAGAAAAACCTTTACATTTTACACACAAAAAATAATAATTTTGTGTCAAATGTGCCAGCCTTAAAATATGCTTGCCATAGGCTTGTAAAGATAAAGATCAGGTAATGGGCTAAACAGTGCCACCAGCATGTTAGAAGGCAAACATTTTCACAGAAGACAGCATTGTAATGTAATTGATATACAATGATTTGGCCAGGATCATTGTATCATCTGCTGGCAAAGCCAGGATACAAGTATAAACGCTTTGTTTCCACAACCTTGAATTTGGCTTCTTAATCACCTCTCAGACTAATATGATATGCTCATCACTGAAAGTGCTTGCCAAGGTTTTACAACCCCCCATCTGAACAAACCAATTTCTAGACCTTTACCCCATTGATGCCTTGTAATTTTTTTTATAGCAACCGCTATCAGGTGCATGTACATTGCTGATAATAGTACCTGTTGTGCTACCAAACAAAGTACGTATACATGAAAGTTTATCAACTTAAGACATAGGTTCCTCATTACAAGTTTGCCGGTCCAGGAACAACGGTACTGGTAACTTGCCAATACCGTAGTTCCCAGACCAGCAAACTAAGAGTTGTGCTCACGGGTGCCTTTCTGCCCACCTGGTCTGACCTGGCGGGCAGAGTGGCACCAGCGAGCAGAGCATGTCGAATGCACCGACACCATTGTGAATGGTGCCGGCGCATCCAACCTCCCCATTCCAATTGAGCCCTATGGGGCTCAAATGGGATTGCGGAGCATTTTTTTCCGGCGCCCGCGAATTCGCAAATACTGGGTCGGGCGGGGCTGGATGCCGGAAAAAATCACAAGTTTGGAGGCAGCCTGCCAGTTTTACCGGCAAGGTTGCTGCCAAACTCGTAATGAGGCCCATAGTACTGGCTGAGTTAGCCTTACTGGAAAGTGCTATTGTAATCTTGCATATGAGCACAGATCTCTACAATGAGTGCTTAACACACTGGGCCAATTTTTGAACCATCCCAGCACCAAAGCGTATCAATATGTATTTCAACTTGGCCTATTGCACATGATCAATATATTTCCAACAGAAAGGTGAGAATGCTACAGGAGTTAAGTTGTAGTGAAATCAGAAACTATGTATACTATAGTAAAAGTAAAAAGCATTACAGTATGAATTGAACAGAACAGAATGCACTTATCAACACCAAACATGCAATAGGTTTTAAGCATCACAAGAATGTCATCAACTATACTGATGTTTGCAATTTAAGTCTGGTAAACAATGTGAATAGACCAGTCAGCCTTGTGGACCCCCCTGCAAGGTGGGGGGCCCAGCACAAGTGCACCGTTTGCCTTGCATAAAGATGTCTCTGCCAATAATCTGATCTACATTCTCCTTGTTATTACTGCTTCTTCTTCATTTGACAGATAAGGTGTTAAATATTCTGAGGCTTATGCTGCGTGTGTAAAGAGAGGTCCACATTATCTCATACACAAGCATTTTGTTCCGAAAGTCCCTATTCGTCTACAGAGAAGTTTGAATGCAATTCTATAATTCTCTTACAGACAATGTGTGGTCTTATCGAAATCTAGGTATGTGCTTATCAAAAAAATATATAGTCTGTTTTTAGAGGAGTCAGCGGTCATTTGATCATTCACATCATTCTCCCTGCCTGGGGCTGTGTGTTAACATCTTTGCTGGGCTTTTACTGTTCCTCCAGAGAAGGATTCTCTCATCCATCATGGCCGCCGTTGCAGCTTCGAGATCGCAGAAACCTTTGAAATTGTTCTACTTGACTCCACTGGTGGCAGATTGGCTGAGGCATCCTTGATCTGTGTCCTGCTTAGGGACCTGGTATGAGAAGCCGGCCCCCTCAAAGGGCACCCTTAAAGGGTGTGTTGCAACCCCTGCATGAGCCACTGTGTTAACATCTCTGAGATTGACCATCATCTCGATTGACCCCTGCAGCAGGTAAGCCCTTTGCTGTGCTTTTAATATTCCTCCATAGTGGGCTGCTCTCTTCCATCATGACCCGTTGATGAGGCCTTGAGACCGCAGAGACCTTTGAGATTGTTCTGACCGCCTCTGCTGGTGGCAGATTGGCTGAGGCATCCTTTATCTGTGTCTTGCTAAGGAAACCAGCAGGCAAAGCCAGTCCCCTCAAAGAGCACCCTTTAAGGGTAATTGCAACCCCTGTCTGGGCCTATGTTTTAACATCTCTATGATTGACCATCATCCCGATTGACCCCTGCAGCAGGTAAGCCATTTGCTGGGCTTTAATTATTCCTCCAGAGCAGGAAGATCTCTTCCATCATGGCCGCTGTTGCGGTCTTGCGACCACAGATACCTTTGAGATTGTTCTGCCCACCTCTGACTGTGGTGGATGGGGTAAGTCATCATTTATCTGTGTCCTGCTAAGGGAGCCGGCAGGCAAAGCCGGACCCCTCGAAGGGCACCCTTTACAGGTATGCTACAACCCCTGACTGAGACTGTCTTGCCGCTTACCATGCTTCAGCACTAAACTCGATACCTCATATCATTCGAAATTCTCTATTTAACACATGTATTTCATCTGCTGCGACGCCTACCATGCTGCTTACCACTGTGATGTAAGGTGAGGAAAACTGTACCTCTGACTCACCAGCACTGATGCATGTTGCCTGCTCTACCTGTTCACCTATCGACTCCCTGTACGATCCACCACATACCAATTAACACTGCCTTTTTTATCAAAACCTACAACCCTGGCTTTTACCCTAGGACCACCCTACGTGTTGCTCTCATATATAGACTCTGCAAGTGCATTGCACCCATTACCCAACCAAAGTAGCCCCCTGCCTCTCAGGGCGGGGCCTTTCCAGTCACTATGTCTGTCTTGCGTGTTGGTTTGCAGGCCAGTATCAGCCCTCTGTACAATGTGGTGAGGCTTTGCTGTCTGTTTATACCTCTGTGCTCGCAATTTAACCTATCGATAATTACAGGAAATGTCTTATTCAGCCCTGTACTGTGCTTGTAATTTAACCTGTCTGTAACTACCAGATTTGGCTTATTATCTGATGTAGCCCCTCGTACCATGAGGCGTAGCTTGTCCAAGCATATCTGTACACCTGAAGAAGCCTCCCATTCCAGGAGGTGTGACTTTTCCAGACTGTGCACCTACTCTACTTTTGTCTTTCATGCTTATCTGTATACCTTCAGTAGCCCCCCCCAACCCCCATTGCATGAGACGTGGCTCTGCCAGATTATGCTTTCAGGATCCACCTATATGTTGTAACCCTTATGCATGATCTTGCGCTCTATAGAATGTCACTTCACACTTACTGTAACTAGCGCTTAGATGCCTGAGGGTTGTGTGTGCTACTATAAAGGCAAAAATAAATACATAAATTAATTCATGTGGTATACTAGCATAAAGAAAACATGTGTGGTAAGTATTTAACAGAACAAAGCAGAGGTGCTAGGGGTCAGAGCTACTACTGTCTGTACACCTTCTGCTCTGGTTGCTATTCCTAGTACAGTATGCCCTTCGACTAAGGGAAAAGCCAAAGTGAAAGATGACATGTAAGAGACCACGTGGGTTCAACATTCAAACTCTCCATAAAGGAAACGAGTAACATCATATATTTCTCAGACCGCTCCCCAGGTAGGTCTGCAATACCTCATAAGCTAGGCTACAGGTACAGATGTTTATGTGGCTTCTTGTTGTACTGATTGTAATACATTTACACAAGATCATTTTAAAATGGAACTTGTGTAGATTTCTATGTTTAGACATGGGGCAAATTCACAAAAAATAACTCAAATTAAAGGAGTGCAGAGAATACACTTGTTGACTTGTACTATTTTCAGAAATGCTTAGATCACCTTTTCTCAAAAGTGACCTGCACATTTCAGGAGGGGCTGGACAGTGGTGCAAATAAGTGCTGTCCAGCCCCTTTGCATACATTTGCAGTTTAACAAATCATGGCAGTAGCATCTTTTGCTGATTCCTTTCTCTACTTAAACCTTTTCCTGCCATGTTTCATACATTGGGTAACCTTCCAAACCGAGCCGCATGCCACCTCCCACCTTCTTATCCTGCCTATCGATAACCTGGGCTTTTAAAATCTTTCTATGCTGAGTGTATACATTTCTACCACTTTTCATTTCCAGTTTCCTCCTTTAGAACCTCTTCTACCTCCTTGTGCCAACATATACGTTGTTCAACAAACATCCCTTGAACGTGCTCAAACCTCCAACCTCTGCTGTATCCATACTGTTGCCTCCTCATTTGCTTCTTTAGCCTTTTTTCAACTACTTATCTGCTTCTGACCCTTCACGTCCTTTTTTTTCACTGGCGGGTCTTCAGTGGTCGAAGTGTATGAAAAGAAGTAGTGGAGCTATGTTCCCTGCTGGCCTGTCCCTGCTCCCCACAAACCCCATTGCCACAACCCCTCCCACACACAATACACCCCCCAAACACTTGCACCTGATGTTTAAGGGAACGTTCAGTGCAGTGCACTTAAAGTGAAGGTTTCAACTTCTTCCTACACTTTTATTTTAAAAGAAAACCATTCCGGAACGGTTTCTTTTTAAAATAAAAGTATAGGAGCTCTACAGGGTAATTTAAAAAGTATAGCAGCACCGCTCCCGACCGCTCCCGCTCACTTCAACCACTGCGGGTCTTGTGTTTCAAATCACCTTCACCAATCACACTGTTACCCTCAATGCTTTAACTAAGTCACCCTGCACCTGATGAATTTCTATCACCACATACTTCCAATCACCTGACACTACGGGCCTCATTACGACCCAGGCGGTAAGGGGTTAACTGCGCCGTAAAAGGTGGCGGCATCGTTAAGCCCTTACCGCCTAATTACGAAGTCTCTTTGCGGATCCCCACCTTAACGGCTGGTTTTACCAGCCGTTAAGGAAGGAACCCGCAAAGGGACTTTCGAGGTAATTACGGTACCGCAATTTGCGGTACCGTAATTACCGCCTTCCCCATTCCCATTGAGCCCTATAGGGGCAAAAATGGGAATGGGGAAGGGCCAATGGTGAATGGGGAATTACCGCCCCACCAACCTTGGAATGGGGCAGTAATTCCGCCATCCACCATGGCGCAATCGGTAAAATACCGGCGTCAACCATGGCGCTAATAGCGCCATGGTTAACGCCTGGGTCGTAATGATCCCTATGTCCTGATATATACTGACCTCTTCCTTCTGGCTCTCCCTCAAGGTATTTCCTGGGTATGTCCAAACTTTTGACAACCACATACTCTTCAATATCTTCACCTGCTTTTTTCATATTTAAGGAAACTCCTCCCTCTGACTTATACACTCTCCTCCTGATGTGTTACCATCTACGTTTGATCTACATCATCTCATTCTAACCGAACTACCTCCTCATACTCAATTTTTACCACACCATATCCATCTAATATAGCTACTTCCACCTCTTTCTTATCCACACCACTGACTCCTGCTATAACCACCTTCTCATTCTTAACAACACCACCACCTAATACAACCACTGCTTCCTTGTTCTTAACTACAACACCTCCTCCATATGTAACTATTGAATCTTCTTTCTTAAATACATCACCTGCTCTTGACATAACCACCTGTTCCTCTGTATTTCCAGGCCTTACCAATCTTTCCCCTTACACTATGCTCTCTCCAACGCCATTGGCCTCTTTTGGTATAATTCTCTCTATATTGCCCCGCTCTCCATTCGTTCCCAAACTTCAAGCTTTTTCTCCACAGTGATTGATATTGTTGAACCTTTTTTTTTTTAATAAAGCTGTAGCTCTGTAGGGGTATTTTGTGAGCACCAAAGACACAGGTCTACCTGTTAAAATTCTTATATTGGGATCATGAGCGACAAGGCAAAAACCGGCTCTGGTGCACACAAGGGCACCATTTCTCTACCTTGGTGGTATTTCAAAGGTGGTATCTTATTGGTGGTTTGATGTAGAGGCTCAGAATAGACTTACCAGGTCACCTGAAATGGCAAGATGTGGGATCAGCTCCTAATGATTTATTTATTTATTTAGTTATTTACTTATTTATTTATTCATTTATACATTTGTATAGCACCTAAACCCTGCGGCACCAGGGCGCTGTTGTGGACCAGTTACATGATACAAAAAGCTTCAACAGAGGAGTGACAATTTACCCCTGACACACCAATGTGTTAACAGTACAGATTGGAGCAGTAGTCAGTGGTTGTGTCCGAGTAAGAGCACAAGGCAAATGACCAGATTATCAGGGCCTTGTGGAAGGCCCAGTAGGAGTCTTCTGCTCTTGGTACTGGGGGAGGGCGTTCCATTGGTTCACGGCCACAGATGGGAAGCTCACTCCACCTCCTTTGGCTCTTTTCACTTTAGGGGGAGGACCAGCCGATTAGCATGGAGGGATCTTACTGGTCTGCTGGATTTTGATTGTTCGATTTTCTTAGCCAGATATTGTGGGGCGGTATTGCTTAGGCATTTGTGAGTAATTGACAAAGTTTTGACAACTATCCTTTGCCTGAAGGGGAGCCAGTGTGCCTTTTTTCTGGGAGCTGAGATATGGTTGAGATATGGTCTCTTTTAGGAATATTTAGAGCAGATCGGAGAGAGATATTTTTAATAATCTGTAGCTCATTTATGTTCTGTTTGGAGGTCCCAGCAAAGAGGACATTGCAATAATCCAGTCTCACCCCCGTGATTGCTTTTGTGATGGTTAGGCAGCTATGAGGCATCAGGAATTGTCTCACTGAATTGATAAATTTGGCGGTCTAGGCTGCCAATGTGGAATCCACACTCACTTGTTAAGAGATATAGAGGCATCCGAATAGCTGCAGAGAGCTTTTGCCGAAGCAGATACTTGGATCTGGATTCCATCTATTCTGAAGGAGTTGTACTGGGGGTTGAGCTTCTGCAGCCTGGAGGGAGAGCCTATTAGCAAAATCTCAGTCTTGTCGTCATTCATGCATAAGACATTTGTGGCAATCCAGGTTTGGATGGTGGCATATAGTCGGTTGAGCCTGAGGGAGTCTTCATCATAAGAGCCCGATAGGGTAAGGAGTATTTGGGTGTCATTGGCATAATTAGTATAGGACATGCCGCCGATGTTGTGTAATAGGTCGAAAAGGGGTTTGGTGAAAATGTTGTGGAATGAAGGGGAGATGCAGCAGCCTTGCGGGATGCCACATGGTATGGGGATAGGCTGGCACTCTTTGTCAGAGAAGAAGCTCATGGATCTACCCTCTAGGAAGGATGCGATCCATGCCGTAGCCTCCTCAGAAAAGATGGCATAGGTGGTGAGGTGGTGACAAAGGGTTTCATGGTCTACCAGGTTGACGGCGGCTGAGAGATATAGTAGTTGGAGGATGGCTGGGGAGCCCTCATCTCTATAGGCATCCAACTGGATTTTTAAATCCAGTAGGTCTGATTCCATCCCGTGACCTGGGTGGAAGCCAGATTGTTGAACCCCTAGGATCTGATTCACTTCTAAATATTGTTGGATCTGAATGTATGCAGCTCTGTGCATGATCATGAGCAGGAAGGGAACAGTGGTGATTGGGCGGTAGGTGTTAGGCCCATCCAGGTCCAAATATGTTTTTTTTCAATAGGGGCAGGAACCAGGATTCTTTAAGGCTTGCCGCGAACAAGTTGGCAGAGAATGAGGAGTTGGTACATTTGGTGATGTATGGTACAAGGGCTTCGGAGCAATCTCTGATAATGGCTGATATTGAGATGTTTCTAAAGTGGAATGGGGTGCGGTGTGTGTTCTAGGGGTGAGCAGTGAATCTTTTGTTGTAGCGTGCATATGTTGTTGCTTATGGCCTTATTGCATTCCGGATGTTAGTGCACCAAGTTACATCTTTAATGAGGCCATCACTGCCAGGGGCAGGAGATTCTAATTCCCTAAGTATTTTGAATAGCTCTTTAGAGTTGGAATTAGCTTTTGCATTCTGGAGTTATAAACCTCTGCTTTGGGTCGCAACATGGCTAGTTTGTAATATATATATGGCAATCTTGTTAAATATAATTTTTTGGTTGTTGGATGGTTGTTTCTTCCAAATTGCTATCCCTTGTCTCCTCTGTGAGCGCAGAGCTTGGATGTCAGCAGTTTTTACCCAGTTCATGATATTTTGGTGTACCTTACTTTTTACTGTATGTGGTAAAATCAGAAAAATACCTCCTTAGCTTTATACCTCTCTATGCATTATCACAAGTGATTGGGGACACAATAAACAGACACAACTGATCTACTTCATTCACACACTTTATAAGCAATTGAATTTAATGAGTAATGCAACAGCATATGCAAAGTAATGAGGTCAACATTACATTATTAGTAATACAGAAATGAAAGCGCACATCGCTGTCTCACATTTCCCTTTGCAATAATAGCAGATTCCACACTTCAGGCCAAAACAGAAGTGTGGGCACACTTCAGAGTAGCTGCCTTCCCCATGTTGAAGGCCTCTTTACCACAATGCATTTCAGTTACAATTCTAGCACTGCAATCTAAAACACTGCTATCTAATGGCCTTGAAAAGTATTGTTCACTTTTGCAGAGACTTGAGCTTTCAGTTAATATGTGTGAAAGGTGCAGAGAACCATGAAAGAAGCTATCTAAATTTGTAAGTGTAAAAAGTTTGCCAGCCTGCAGCTGCCCACAATTTGCAAACACACAAACACACAACCTCACTTAGTACACTGTTGTCACCTAATGAATGCATAAAATATTCTCGCCAATGTCCCACCTGCCTCTGTTTTTGAGGCTCTCTCTTTCCACTGGCCCGTCTGGTCATTCCTTCACACACAGAAACCCATTGTATTTGCTTCTCTCCCTTTCAGCAGGAAAGGCCCAGCAAACACACTGCAGTCCCAAACAGCCAAATCATTTTTTTCCTCCCTCATTTTCTCTTAATGGCCTCTCTCCTCAACCTGCCCCTTCCTGTACACCCCCCTATTGAAAGTTTAAGAACTGCCTAAACCTGACTGTGATGTCACATGCCAATCAGAAACCACATCCTCTAGAATCTTCCAGAACAAGTTTTTTTGTCTGCCACCTTTGCACTTGTCGCTTAACTTGCCATGTCTTCACCGAGAAGACCGCTTTAATGCTGCTGTTTGCTCTCTAAGCAGCCTTTCAGCTTGCACCTGCCATCTAATTAAGTGGGGCAATTTGTCCCAATGAACTGCACCAATGATTTGCACCAATGATTTGTACCAATGACCTATGGATTGAGCTATGGACTGATCTGTCTTCAATATTAGTAAGGAATTAGAGATTAGTAAGTTAGGGGTTAGTAATTGTTAGTCGTATGCTTCATTGCAACTCAGTCCATGCTATACCATCGTGTGATGCACTATGATATTGTATGGCTACCATGCAAAGCTGGGTCCAACCCCCCTTTTTCTTTGTTTTATATAAAATTCACAGTACTGACTCACACCAGAATCACATCAGAGTCGCACACCAGAGTCTCACACGTTTTTGTTAACAATCTGCATCAGCTGAAATTCTGAGCCTCATATTCCCTACATACTCCCCCATTTTTTTCTGTTGTGACCTTACCTAAGATTCTCTACAGAAACAAGTGAAATAAAACAAAAATCCCAGCTACCTCATTTTATTGAATTGTATGATCTTGGGAGTATTTTTTAACTTAAAATCACCAGCTATTGTTTGCAAAATGTATCCTTTATGTCATCAGATAGCATGTGACGTGCAATTATATACTTATGATTTATTTTGTAGGGTTTTTTAGGTTTTATTTTCTATATCTTTTGATAACATCTTTGATCTTTTCATTTTCTTTTCTTTTTTTACCACAATTCTTTTTTTTAAAGTCTCACAAAATAGATTATTAAAACGTCAACATTTCAATTTATTTAGCTGAAAACAAAAATAAAAACAATATTAAAGACTGTAGTAGTTCAAATCTAGAAATAATATGTTGATTTCAATTTCTGTGTTGAATTTGACTTACTACCAAAATCAATGTTCAATGGCCCTCATTAAGGTACTGGCGCTAAACCATGGCGCTATTAGCACCATGGTTGGTGCTGGTGTCGTAACGAGTCCGCCAATGTTCAATGGGGAATTACCACCCCATTCCAAGGTTGGCGGGCGGTAATCCCCCATTGAACATTGGCCCTTCCCCATTCCCATTTTTGCCCCATAGGGCTCAATGGGACTGGGGAAGGCGGTAAGTACGGTACCGCAAATTGCGGTACTGTACTTACCTCGAGAGTCCCTTTGCCGGTCCCTACTTTAACGGCTGGTCTAGACCAGCCGTTCGGGTCGGGTCCCGCAAAGGGACCTCGTAGTAAGGCGCTAAGTGTTTAACGGCGCCGCAGCCTTTTACGGCGCTGTTAAACACTTAGAGCCAGGGTCCTAATGAGGGCCAATGTCTTGAAAAATTACAATACAACAAAGAGAAAAAACAGCCCTGAAAATTTATTGAGACCTGTCTACTTTCCTACAGAGATCGGAAGACTAGTTGCACCAGGAAGACTGCAGTCTTTCCTCACTTTCTCTGCCCAGAGAACGTTATGGTGATATGCAGTAGTCACATAATACAGGTGTGCCGGTGCAACAACAAAAGTGCACCACAACTAAATCTGTCTTTGGATGTTTGTGTTTTGACTGGCCAAGGTTCTACGTTTTGACTTAAAGTTTATGATAAAAGCATACAAACCCTTTCTTGTCAAACATATGATAAACATGTTTGCAATGCAAATGTTAACTCATTGCTAATGGCCCCCTTTACCAAACCTGATCAGAAATCTTTAAAATCATTTCTGCAAGATGATCTTATTATAGAAATTAATGTCCATTTGATATTTATAATAGAAAGCTTACTCAAATAAATCTACCTGCTCTTAATGAGGCTATTCCAAGCAATTGAAAGGTGGAAGCGCAGAATGTATTGATCCATCCAAGTAGTTTTGTTTCCCTAAGTATATAATAAGGCAAATAGGAAAACTAAGGTAAAGACAACAAATATTAACAATGTTAAATTCTGCATCTACTCAAGCATTACTATACAAGTTTTACTCTTGGTTGAACGCCCAGGTCAGACATGGATTTTATCATTGTTGTCAGTGACTATATAGCAATTAACTCTGAATACTTCAAAACGTTATGAAGATTTACTTATTGTCTGGAAGTCTGTAATAATGCAAAACTACTTGTAGTACTATATACATGGAAACACGTGAATTTTATCCAACATGTCAATGTAAGAATTCACTCTGGGTGTCACACTATTGATGGGATATTCGCTACAAAAAAATTATATCATAATAATTAAAGATATCAGTGTGACTTTTCAAGTGTTACAAATATTTACACTACCATACAATCAAAGCATGCAACCTACTACAAGATCAAATAAAGAAAAAAATCTTAATTATAGGAAGTGGTCTTAGTAGCATCCGACCTGTTAACGCTTAATAAATTACTGCTAGCAAAAAAAGAACACCAGAAATGAGTTGATACAAGCAATAATCCCTTAACATGATATGTTATGATATTGTAACTGTAAAAAGGTAAATCTGTGAAGGCAAACATGTTGATTTCCCAAACCTGGTATAATCAGATATTTTAAGAAATTCTCTATCAGAAAGAAGTGTGAGAAGTTTTAACACTTGGCTCTAAGCTGGAAATTTTATTTGCTGTTTGAAATTTCAAAAAGAGTAATATCAGCACAAAAAAGCAAGACCAACTTAACTAATCAAATTCTGTCTTCAATCAATTTACCTAAAGGCATTTTTTTCAAGTAGTAAATGAAATAAATACACAAAAATCCTATATTAATGCAGTAAAAAAAACAGCAGAACATTTCAGTTATATTGCAAAGTTTTTGAATTTGTTTAAAAGGTCAATGAAATAACAGTCACAAAGATCAAAATCCAATTCCAACCTGCAATACTTTCAAATTAGCCAGTAACAATCGTTGCCTCAGTCTCATATCTGACTCTGGAATGTTAGGAATGTTTCAGAACTCTAAACCTTTGGGTTATTCATTTGATGTCCGTCTACGCAAAGAGATACATCTCCATTGTCATTATTTAGCAGCGTGTCTAATCATCTCATCAGTTTATCTTTTCTGACCAATGTAGGGTCATCAGCATTCAAGAAAGAAATGGTACTCCCCTTAATCAAACATCCAAATGTAATCTGTGTTGATCCTGCACAATTCTGAAAATTCTCATGTCTCTAGTTTTTGGTATATCACCTGGATTATGTAGGCAATGCTCAGATTCAGACAGAGATGGAGACATTTCAAATTCAGGAGGACTGGTAATTGAGGATTCACCATGGAAGGAGGACCAAAATGGTCGCAATATGTATGTCAGGTAAAATGCACAGACTGCTGCATATGGGTACACCAAGAGCTCTGCTCCGATTGGATTTAACCTCAGTATTTGATACTGTGAAGTATGGCATCCTTCTGGTCTTCCTCAAGAGGTATGGTGTCTCTGACCTGACGCAATACATATCTAGACAGAGAGATCCCAGATCATTACAATTGTCACTGGGTACCTCAACGTTTATGCTAACCCATGTGAATTTCCATTGGTTTTGGCAATGCTATTCATTTCAGCTTCTACATCTAGTTTATATTCATAAGCATAACACACATATAAGGTGGCATGGCTTCACAACAGGGTTTATTTTTCCAACCCATGCCTCTAACATGGCCAGATGATTTGGATCCAATACCTACACCCGACATAGCTGTAAGAAAACTAGGCATGTCAGTGGACACTAAGCTACACTTCAACTTCCAAATAATGTATCATAGTCTTGTTTTTTTTTCTGTAAAAGATTCCTGAAGAATATTTCACTGTAACTCTGTTTTAATCAAATTATTTTTATTATGAATACCTTTAAGTTAGAATCAACTATTGTAGACCAATTTACCTTGGACACCTTAAAAAAACATAAATAAACTTCAATGAAAGAAAAATGTGGCTGCTAGATTGATTCTGAGACTTACCAGAAGAGTGAGCATTTCTAATGCACTACCACACTTTTCTGGTTGTATAATTCAGGACCTAATGGCCTTTTTAAGAAAAACACATTTTACAAGCTGGCTAGGTCACTGTGTTTTCAGGAGCATTAGATGGAAGAGTTTGAAAGTGTAGGTGTATGATATGAATCTGCAGGAATGTCTTCCTTCAGACCACATACTCTTCAAACGACAAACTACACATTCTGTGACTCTGAGTATCCCTAGTTGAATATATATTTTCAAGTAATCCACAATATGTTTCAATAAAAACTCACCATAGCACAAGTCCCACATACTAATCCTGAGTTTCTACCTATTTTTTGAAACTTTTTGAACCTTTTTTTGTGTTTGATCTGTCCACGGACAGCGCGCATGTCTGCGTACCGCGTACAAGCACCCCTATAAAAGACCACGCCCTAGAGCTTATTCTCATTGTGTTTCTGGCTATACTACAGAGCACAGCAAATTTTACTGCCAACTGCAGATTTCCATCGAGAACCTGATGGCATCCATGGCTCCACTGCTGCCACCTGGTGCTGCATCTGCCTCAGCACCACCCCCACCCCCTCCACCACCACCACCTCCCAAGGGCCTGAATAGGGTAACAGGAGTGAGGATGCAGAGGAGGAAGAAAAGAAGAGGATGACAAGGATGAGGTAGTTGAACTCCCTACTACCCGCACTCGGCAGTTATTTACCATATGTGGGAATGGTCCTAAGGCACGTGCGAACCAAGTCACCTGCAACGAGTGCAAAATGGTACTCAGTTTCGGGAGGCCTGGTTCGTACAGCTTTGGGACCACTACCATGAAGCGACACCTAAAGTCATTCCACACTGGGGCGTATTCCTCAAGCTGCCTCACAGGCCATACACAATGCTGATGAACCTTACATTTCGAGGGTCACAGTAGTGTGTATGTATTGCGACGCAGTACTTTGCAGGGGGGAGAGACTTCAAAGTGCTTTTGAGACTATCGTCTCAGAGCACGAGAAGATCTGCTCACTACCCAAATAAAACCCACTGTATATCTTACTCTCTCAGCTCGCCCTTTCTTATCCCTGTGGTTGGTGTCCCCCCCTTACCCTCCTTTCCCCTCCTCTCCTAGTGTGTCTTGTATAAAAAAAACAAAAAAAATAAAACAACTAAAATCAAAAAAAGAAATAAGGCTCTTTTCAGAGCCACCTTTCACAGTTAAAAAAGAGAAGTGAAAATAAATGAAACAGGGCCCTGTGTATTTTTTAGAAATCCGCGGACAGTCCGCGGACATCTAAAATTTTGGGGTGCTGCCCTATCATAACCATTGCAGTTTTATCTGGGAGGAAGTGGTGGTTCTGAAAAGAGCCTTTTGGTGGTGTTTGTGTTTGAAACATTTGAAATACTCAACACCTACAACAAAATCGGTCGCAATGTATTTTGTCCATTTCTCAGAAAAATCTGATTGCCAGCATAAGTAAGATGGACTCCATCTCTGCGAGAAATATATGTACTACGAAACATAATATTTTCAATGTGAAAAGAGGACATGCCAAAATCTCTTAGAAAGGTACAAACAGCCTTATTGACATTGTGCCTTGCTTTCTCCATTTGTGAACCAAATGAAGAAGAACGAAGCCACATTTGTCTCTGTGCAATCATTGAAAAAATTACTTGAGAATTTGGAAACATATCCATGACCTTCCCAAGTCCTTCTTTGATTGTAAATTGCAAAGAAATTCCAGACACATGTCCTAAACTGTTCCCTCCACAATGAATTATAATTATATCTGGATGTTGCTC
This sequence comes from Ambystoma mexicanum, assembly GCF_040938575.1. Lineage (NCBI taxonomy): Eukaryota > Metazoa > Chordata > Amphibia > Caudata > Ambystomatidae > Ambystoma > Ambystoma mexicanum. Next base: position 434,411,095 of record NC_090939.1, on the reverse strand, counting down.
TGTCTCCAAAGTAGCACAGAGAGGTAGCAAGTCCACCAACTTCATTCCCCGTGCTCCATGCCAGTGTACTTCCACATGTGGGAATCCAAGATCTACAGCTACTCCACAGCTTTCTGATGCACCTTCAACCAATGTATCCACGAGTCTCCCAAAATCCAAACAATCTGTTTTCTGAAGCACACAGCCATAGATATCTGTTCTTCTCTCAGCAAAAAGAGTATCTGAGAAACTCTCTCCTGGCACAACACGTCCACTTAACTTTCCTGACCAATCCCTTACTCTGCTCATTCTCATTTGCATGGCTCCCCAACTCAAAATCCCCAGATGCAACACCCGATGTCCGAGGACTACCGCCATGTCCACGGACATATTGTAACATGGACAGCATTCTACCATTTCCACTTCACTCTCTGTGCCATTCCCTCATTGGATGTAGCTAAGAAGTCACTTGACCATCCACCAATCACATACAAGACCTCTACATCTAACTGTATCATCATAGATCAGCACTGCAAATGTACTGTTAATCTCTCTGAGTACAAGTGTCATTTTATTGGAAAGCACCTTCTACAAGAAATACTGTACTAGTCTCCAAGATTTCTACTTGCAGCTCCAAGCATATCCATATGCATGGACACAAACTACAGGCATGCATATTTTCTGTAAAGTATATGTACAATTCTTATAGTTTCATTTAAAAAGATTAACTGACTTTTAGCTTGTATAATCTATAAAATGCACTTACTGTCTTTTTTTCCATCTCCTAAAAGCAACTGTCACTTACAAACCTTTATACGATTTATTTCTTTTTACACACACGTATTCAAAGCATGTTGAACTAACATATTTTAAATAAAATATATAGAGTGCATATAGTCAAACAAAATTGCATGCACACACTATGTTCAAATCTCAAACAACAATACTTGTAGAATAACATAAACATTTATGTATTTATTTGTTTATTTATTTATTTACTTACTTATATTTATATAGCGCAAGCAGCCCATGACATTGAGGCACTGTTACTTGCAAGAGCTTAGTTACAGGAATAGTGGTATTCAGTGGTACATTATGAAGTCCACAAGGCATAGTAAAGATATTTTGTTTGCTACATTTAGTCATTACAATACAGTTTATTCATTAAGAATATATGATATGTATTCAACTGGTAGGACGTATCTTATGTGAATAAGATAGTTTTCATGGTTTTGAGGAAGGCGCTGAGGATGTCAATTAAAAAATCAATGTCTAAATTAAAAACAGTGCTATATACAAACAAAATTACTAATTTGTTTCTTTTACAATTGCAGTGAAGACCATTCTCCTGAAAACAAGCAGCCGAATTTGAAGTACACAGAACAACTAAGAAGAAACCTGCTCATTTTCGAAAAAAAGTACGTTGAATACCACCATAATATTTGTAATATTACTCAAACACACTGTAAGGTTAATTCATGATATTTCTGTGCATAGAAATAGAGATTGTGCACCATTCTGTCCAAAAATCCCCATTTTTTAAACAGCGATTTAGAGCCAGAATGGCCCACAAATTCCTATTTTTCGACACACAAATGACCCAACTCAGCCGCTAGAATTTTGATATTATAGAACAAACAACTGTTTTAATTGTATAGCATTAGATTTACTATTTGTACTTCTCCACACCACTAGCTTACTTTTTCTGTCATCTGAACCCCAGTTTAGTAGCACATAAATTCAAGAATACCCATCCCTACTAGTTGTAGTTGCCCAATGCACAATCACACACCATTACATACATCTTTATTATCTTACTCAAACACTCATGCACACAGCACACATACATTGCAGAACACCCCAACCCATAGCTTCTTTATTTTTTTCAACAGACCCTAAATAATGCCTAACAAAAATCACGTCTGTAGAAGTAGAGCAAATGAAAATAAAAGTGTCCAACATAAGCATCCATCTCTAGAAGAATTTGTAAAAGACAGCTAATACAGTCATTTAGTGAAACAAAAGAAGTTTCAAGTACAGAAACTTTGCCTCCTTTATCAAAATGTAAAACAAACCAGAAAACAATTAACAAAAAATCAGCTATCACTTCAGATAAAACTGCTTCTATAAATCTTGATATAGTGCAAAGTAAGCATACCAAAAAAAGTATTTTAGCCAAACTGTTCCTTCAAAATCTTATAAAAACAGGAGAGAAACCAGACTCAACCCTTAAAACCTATCATAGGAAATTAATCTTAGAAGCGTTGATAGACAGTGCAATTCTTCTCAAAAGAAAGTTATTTATTTTAGTGTTAAACAAAATGATGTCATCTTTGATGTTGTGGGTGTTAGTCTTAGCAGTGCACGGTGGTGGCGCAAGTTATGGTTGCTTAGCTTACCATAACTGGCGAATTTCAGGGGTTTTTCGGTTATACTTCGAACCATAACGTGCCATTAACAACGTTTTTTTCTCTGAATTTCATATGTTTTTAGTAGCGCAACTTAACCATAACGTCCCTTTAACAAAGTTATTTCACTGATTATATATATATATATATATATATATATATATATATATATATATATATATGAAACCACTAACAAAACTAATGACTAAATTACAAAAAAGACTTCTCAATAAACGAAATGTCAACAGAAAGAACTTCTTAAATATCTGCGGAGGTGAATGTAGTCACACTACAAGCACAGAACCATACTTCAATGAAGAAGCATACAAACAAAAGCAAACAAATACAATTGCCATACATAGCAGTGGTCGAGGTTATGAAAAAGTTAATAATACCATAATGGAACACGAAATGCGGCTTACAAAAATATGCCCTGAAAACTTAGAATTACCTCTCCATTCAACTGTATCAGAACGTCTAGTATACAAATGGCCATGCACGTCAATGTGTAACATTCCCAAAAAAAAGTCAAGTCTTTACATGTGAAAGGCAAAGACAAAATCAAAATTAAACTACTGCAAAATATGGATACCTGTCCAGTGCGCAAGTACACAGGACTACAAGGACATTCATTGGCTTGCATTACAGGACCTACTTCCAAAACCACCTTCCATGATATCAAAAGGATATCAACACATCATTCAACTATAAGAAATCTAGTCTTTAAACGGTACTATGCTAAAAGTCCTGCTTTAGCACTAGCCAATTTAAATAAAAATTCTTCTACATGGTACAGCAAAAGACCTACTTGAAGAAATCGATTATATGCAGAAAAAATATTTTGGAAGTGAAAGCCACTTACAGAATGAAATAGCTTTAAAGCAAATTAGCAACAATTCTATGCATGGCAACCTTTTACTACACACATACAAAAAAGAAATACTAAAAAGTACATCAGCTGAAGTACCAAACCATGTGTGTGTATGTTGCCACAGAACTTTTTTTTATAAAAGTAACACAAAAACTATAGACCTATCATACAAAAAAGAAGACAATGAAGATTCTATATGGTTTGAATTAGCTCTCTACCTTATAGCAGAAAACAAATATGAAATAACTGACCCCTTAATACTTTGCAGTTACTGCACTACAAAACTTGACAACAACCAAACTCCTTCACATGCTATCACAAATAATTTGGAATTATATCCACTACCAAAACCCCTACAACAACTTAATTTACATGAGAGCATCATAATTCAAACAGTACACCCATTTCAAACAATAATACCCCTTCAACCAAAACCAGCAAAATTACCTCCCTCTGAATTAGTGAAAGGTATTCGTGGAAAAGTAGTGTATTTGCCATTAGATCTAAAAGGAAATGTGCACACTCTAGGGGTAAAATATCCAAGATGGAGCAATCTTTAATTATCTTAGTAAATGGAGTACCTACAAAAGACAACACAATATGGCAACATCTGGTAGATTTACATAAAGTTAGACAAGCCTTGCAATATCTAAAAGAGAATAATGAATACTACAAAGAAATTAATATTGAAGAAAACTTGAAGGATACAACTGAAATAATTCAAGAAACACAGAAGCTGGTCAATTTGAGCTCCTAGATCCTGCTACAATATCAAATACTTTAGACCATTATGCAATGCATCCATTGCACTCTAATGACACCATAGAAGATGCACTAGAAACATACCAAATGTGTCAAACAAAAGAATGATCACCAATCAGCATATGGGAAAAAAGTATAGAAGCACATGCTTTTCCTCTACTGTTTCCTACTGGCAAAGGAGGAAGGTACGATGATAGACCTAATCAAATATCAGCATCAGAATACCGCTCATTACGGATGTATTCTGAAGATCCCAGATTTAGACAAAATGTGTAATACATATTCTACCTACTCTTGGAAAGTGAACTAGCAACCTTATGTTACGGAGTTGCATACACATTAAAATCAGGATCCCACTTTCAAAATATGTCAGCTACGCAATTATTACAAAACGTGCAACAAAAAGATGACATTTTAAATCAAACATTACAAATCTTTTAGCAAATATGTGTGGTACTAAAGAGTACTGGTATCGACGTCATGGAGATGTATGTTGTATGATCAGAAACATTGGCCCACCCACTTGGTTTGTTACATTAAGTTGTGCAGAATATGCATGGGAAACTTACATGATTTCCTACACATATCAAACAAAAACAAAACAAACATAGATATACTAACACCTCTAGAACTTTGTTCTCTGGATCCTGTTAATGTTTCAAGATATTTTCACCATTGCTTCATTGCTATGCTACACTTTATTTGTAATAAAAGTGTTCCTCCCCTTGATGAAGAGCAACGCTTCTTTTGGAGAAAAGAATACGAAGCCAGAGGAGCACCACATATCCACATGGATTAAAGATGCTCCTAAATTTGGTCAAGACAGTGATACCACTGTTTTACAGATTATTGAAAAATATGTCACTTGTGAAATTCGAAGGAAGCCACAAATAGTGATCTTCATGCACAAATTTTACAATTGCAAAGACACAAATGTGGCAAATATTGTCGTCGCAATTACAAAAACAAAGGGAAATACTACACCAAATGCTGCTTTGGTTTCCCTAGACCGGTTACAAATGCAGGTCAAGTGAACAACCTCATGTCTTCAGCTAGACATAGTGTTAAAGGTAAATCACCTAAAAATACATATTACATAGAAAGAAAAGAAGAAGAAAAATATATCAATGATTACAATGCAATCATTGCCCACTTATGGAATGCAAACATAGATGTGCAGTACATTGCAGACAATTCCACTGCAGTTGCATGATATGTTGTAGCATACTTAACCAAAGCAGAAAAAACAGAGCTCCAAGACCTCTGCAATGACCTGTCATCAGACAAAACAGTGTCTCAGAAATTATACAGCTTGGGCATAAAAATGCTCTCCCATAGAGAATGTGGATCGTATGATTGTTTAATTGCAGCAGATCATTTAATTGGTACTGCATTGTATGGTAAATCTGAATCTATAGTATGGCTAAGTCTTGGTCCTGTTAAATCTAGAAAAAGAGTTCAAAAATCATACAAAGATATAGAAACAATAACCAAACATGATCTCAACAGCCAAGACATTTTAAAAAACAATGTATTCGACACATACTACCCAAACAAAAATAATACTTTGGAAACCATGTGTCTACACCACATATCCCAAAACTTCACATACAAAAATAATATAAAACCCGAAATACAGAGTGACAAACTGTGAAGGCAGCTTAGTAAAACCCACCAAACTAAATTTAATTAATCATATCAAATTGTCATTAAAAACTCCTCAACATAAAGAACTATATTACATGTCCCTGCTACAACTCTTCGAACCATAGAGAAAACAAGAAGAAATACTAGATAACTATGACTGATATGAAGACGCTTTCAAAGCAAATTAAAGCACTATAACTGATGTAAACTTTACACAGTACAAAAAAAGTTGCACAATGAACAGCAACACGAAGAAGAACTCCAGGCCCAACTAGATAAGGACACTCCTGACACTTGTCAACCTTCTGTAACAGGAAGTCAAGAACCACTGGGAGAACCACTAATAACAAATGAGGCAGAATTAACGATGACAGAAGTAGAAAACACCACGTGTCAGTATGAAGATAAAAAAGACTTAACTATACTACAATCAAAACTAAACAATGAGCAACGTAGCATTTTTCAAGAAGTAAAAAAAGAAATTGCACATGGTGTACAACATGAAAACAAAGAATGCACCTGCAAAAATTACAAACCTATACTTCTCTACGTCAGTGGTGAAGCGGGTTCTGGCAAAACATTCCTAATAAAAATCATCAGTAAGTGTTTGAAGGAACTTACTTAATGAGAATATTGATTCCAGTAATGCTGTTTATTTTAAAGAAGATGGCATTTCCTTATCTTTTATGGGAAATGCCATTCTGTTTTGGAATGTAAGGGATGCTTTGGAGAAGGTTATGTGAAGATGTTAGGAGTAAAGTAAGAAAAATAAAAAAAAGATAAAAAAATACAAAATAACAGGTGTCTGTCAAGCATCTGCAAAAACCCCCCAAAAAAACGGCTCAACCAACCTCAAAGGGGAAATGGGGCACACTATTTAAATTTACTTTCACCACGCTCAGATTTTCGATATGTCTGCGGATATTACGGTAGTCCGCGGACATCGAAATCACTAGCTAGGGGTTCAGTATGTTCTATGTTACATGTACATAAAGTCATGGGTATTATGGTTAAGTTGTGCTACTAAAAACATATGAAATTCAGTAAAAAAACTTTGTTAAAGGGACGTTATGGTTAAGTTGTGCTAATAAAAACCTATGAAATTCAGTAAAAAAACTTTGTTAAAGGGACGTTATGGTTCAAAGTAAAACCGAAAAAACCCCTGAAATTCGGCAGTTATGGTAAAATAAGCAACCATAACTCGCGCCACGGTGCACTGCTAACACTTACACTCAGGACATCAAATTTAGTGGTATTCATTTATCTGATTAGTTGTTGTAGAATCTTCGGGCAGTTAGATACCTGTTGGAATATTCTAACAGTTTATATTTTTTTACTACAAGTTTAGTTAAGGTTTAAGTACAGTTAAGTTAATACATATTGGTTTTAAGACCATTAAATAAGCGTTTGAAAGATCAAACCATCCACATTTCTTTTTTATATATGCAGAGTATAGACCTGAATTGGTTGTGGCTCTTGCGTGGTAGATTATACCTATTGTTGTGAAGGTTTTCTTTTATTGTTGTGAAGGTTTTCTTACCAAGTGACACTTGACCATGTGTGAATCCAGTCAGCTTGCAGTTGTTTTTGGTACCATCTGCATTGTAACCTAGAAGCATTAGTATTACGTATTTACTATGTGTTTGTATTAGTAAGGTGGACCGATTATCCGAATTGCAGGTAGAACATAATCTACCATGGTTTGCATTTTGTACAAGTTGCTGAAATGGAATCACAATTAGGTATTGATATATATATGAAGCGTTCATTGGGGATTTCTTCTTGTGTCACATTGTTGTAGAGAGTGCATGTATGTTTCCACATGTATGAAATCTGGAAGATTTCATTTATAGGTATGCTTTTGTTTTCCAGAACTTGTAGTAAGTACATTAGAACTTCTTGTGGATCTTCCTGTGAGTTTATAGTGAATTTTACCATTCCAGCACAGTAGTCCAATTGTTGTCTTATTCCATAAACACTATATGTGTTGTCAGGATTGTTTGTTGTGTTTCTGTGAAGTACTAACATTTGCAAACACAATTGGTCTGTACTGTGTAAGTAAATGTTGTCAAACATTGGTGATAATTGAAATAGAATATTCATTGCTACATTTGCTTAGCAACTTACACCAGCTATATTTGAGAGTTTAAATGGACCAGGTAGTTCTGTATCTGAGTGATTTTTTTTTAGTTTGTCTTCTCAGTGACATCCTGTTGCATTTCTGTTTGATTTAGTTTTCTATTACAACGTTTTACTTTTTGTGGAACAGAACATGGGTTTAGATGGGGGATGTATAGTGAACGAAGCCTATTGTATTCTAAAATGCAAGGAATATCAGCGTTTACTTTACTTGCATCAAAGTTGATTAGAAATAGACTGTCAAGTATACGTAAGTGTGATAGTGCTACGTAGCTCATGCCTTCTTTAAAGACTGTGTTACCAATGTCTATCATTGCTTTGTCTAGGGTAAGACCTTGTGATTTATGAATGGTGACTGTGTATGCAAGAGTTAGAGAAAATTGTTCTCTGCGTACATACATGTCTTTGAAGAGAAGGAATCAAGCTGTTGAGCGTACTATCCTTTTTACTTCAGAAAGTTTGTCAAAGAGAATATTGACAAACTGAATTTTATTGTCACGTGGGTATGTTTGAAAGCCAACAACTGTACCCAGTGCTCCATTAACTAGTCCTTGGTCCACGTCAAGGTTACGTTTAAGCATTACTCTGCAATTTAAGGATAATTTTAATATCTTTTCCAACCCAGCTGTGTTGGAGATTGAATTTTCTAAACTGTTTAGTCTTGTTGTGGCTTGCTCACACAAGGGTAGTGTCATACCATGAACATCTAGTTTGTCTGTGGCGCTAATTTCCATTATTGGTTTCATTTCTTTTTTAACATTGTTTCATTGAATTTGAATCAGCTTGCAAGAGTTGGCATTAAGGCCATACAATTGACATTTTTTGTGGGCTAATTGTTCCATAACATCCATAGCACATGCATTATCGCCATAAAGTGCATGAATGTGCTGGGTTTTCAATATTGCTTGTGCTTCTTGAGATAATATACCAACTCTAATACTTTTTAAGATGTTGGCATAAGTGAGATCTGCAGATTGCTGCATGTTTTCTGTTAATTCTCTGTATTGGAAATGTTGCCAAAGGTTGACATTTCCAATGCTGCCAACAGTTTTACGGCAGTGTTTGTGTCCTAAGGTTTTAAAAATAGGCTCAACTTTCACTGGTGTCAATTGAAGAAGATCTCCGAAAACAATAATGTGTTTTCCTCCAAAGAGCTCTTCGTAGTTTGTTTTGAGTACTCCTTGTAATCTGAGGTGAATCAAAGCCAACATTAGGTTGAACACCATGCTCACTTCATCTATTAGTAGCATTTTCATTTGTTTCAATACTCTGGGCCTCATTACACGGTAGGCGGTAAGGGTTTACCGGTACCGGTATTTTACCGGTACCGGTAAATCCTTACCGCCTTACTACGAGGTCCCTTTGCAGGTTGGGGAATTCAATGCCTGCTTTTTGCAGGCGTTAAAAATCCAACCCGCAAAGGGACCAGGGAGCTAATTACGGTACCGCAATTTGCGGTACCGTAATTAGCGCCTTCCCCATTCCCATTATGCCCTATGGGGCAAAAATGGGAATGGGGAAGGGCAATGGAGGAAGGAGGAATTACCGCCTTCCCAACCATGGAATAGGGCGGTAATTCCCCTTTCCTCCAAGGCGGTACCGGTAAATTACCGGCATGAACCATGGCGCTAATAGCACCATGGTTTACCGCCTACCGTGTAATGAGGCCCTCTGCGTAGTTCATTTGCAGCTTCTGCAGAACGTTTGTAATAGTCTAATTTGTTTTGGTGTTCTACTGGCAGGAGTAGTAATCGGTGTAAAGTGACACCGCCTATGTTGTAGGCAGCTAAACCTGTGGGGTACAGTGACAACAGCTGACAGTTTGTTGTTTGTCAATTGTTGAAGCAATTTACTGATGCTTTTGATTAAGAATGTTTTGCCAGAACCAGCTTCACCACTGACGTACAGTAGTATAGGTTTGTAATTTTGGCAGGTGCATTCTTTTTTTCATGTTGTACACCATGTGCAATTTCGTTTGTTACTTCTTCAAAAATGCTATGTTGCTTGTTGTTTAGTTTTGATTGTAGTATAGTTAAGACTTCTTTATCTTCATACTGAAACATGGTGTGTTCCACTTCCGTCATAACTAATTCTGCCTAATTTGTTATTCGTGGCTCTCCCAGTGGTTCTTGGCTTCCTGTTACAGAAGGTTGACTACTGTCAGAAGTGTCCCTATCTAGTTGGGCCTTGAGTTCTCCTTCTTGTTGCTGTTCATTGTGCAACATTGTTTTGCACTGTGTAAAGTTTACATCAGTTATAGTGCTTTCATTTGCTTTGAAAGCGTCTTCATAGGAGTCATAGTTATCTAGTATTTCTTCTTCTTTTCTCCATGGTTTAAAGAGTTGAAGCAGGGACATGTAATATAGTTCTTTATGTTGAGGAGTCTTTAATGACAATTTGATATGATTAATTAAATTTGGTTTGGTGAGTTTTACTAAGCTGCCTTCACAATTTGACACTCTGTATTTACCTTTTTTTCAGCGGGTTTTATATTATTTTTGTATGTGAAGTTTTGGGCTATGTGGTATAGACACATGGTTTCCAAATTGGTACTTCTGGTTGGGTAGTATGTGTCCAGTAAATTGTTTTTTAAAATGTCTTGGCTGTTGGGATCATGTTTGGCTATTGTTTCTATATCTTTGTAGGATTTAAAACTCTTTTTCTAGGTTAAGCAGGACCAAGAATTAGCCATAATATATTTTCAGATTTTCCATACAAAGCAGTACCAGTTAAACGATCTGCTGCTTCATAGGAGCCACATTCTCTATGGGAGAGCATTTTTATGCCCAAGCTGTATAATTTCTGAGACACTGTTTTGTCTGATGATAGGTCATTCCAGAGGTCTTGGAGTTCTGTTTATTCTGCTTTGGTTAAGTAGGCTGTAACATATCATGCAACTGCAGTGGAATTGTCTGCAATGTACTGCAAATCTATGTTTGCATTCCATAAGTGGGCAATGATTGCATTGTAATCAATGATATATATTTCTTCTTCTGTTCTTTTTATGGCTTGTGTATTTTTAGGTGATATACCTTTAACACTATGTCTAACTGAAGACATGAAGTTGTTCCCTTGAGCTCTTTTTGCTACCGGTCTAGGGAAACCAAAGCGGCATTTGGTGTATTATTTCCCTTTGTTTTTGTATTTGCGAGGACAATATTTGCCACATTTGTGTCTTTGCAATTGTAAAATTTGTGCATGAAGATCACTATTTGTTGCTTCTGATGGGATTTCACAAGTGACATATTTTTCAATAAACTGTAACGCAGTGCCACAATTGTCTTGACCAAATTTAGGAGCATCTTTAATCCATAAAAGCATGTGGATATGTAATGCTCCTCTGGCTTGGTATTCTTTTCTCCAAAAGAAGTTTTTCACTTCTCCGAGGGGAGGAACAGTTTTATTACAAATAAAGTGTAGCATAGCAATGAAGCGATGGTGAAAATATCTTGAAACATTAACAGGATCTAGAGAACAAAGTTCTCCAGGTGTTAGTATACCAGTACTATTTAGTACCACGCATGTTTGCTACTAGATTTGTAATATTTGACTGTAAAACCTCATCTTTTTGTTGCACTTTTTGTAATAATTATGTAGCTGAAATATTTTGAAAGTGGGATCCTGATTTTAATGTGTGTGCAACTCCGTAACATAAAGTTGCTAGTTCACTTTCAAAGAGTAGGTGGAATATGCATTCCACATTTGTCTAAATCTGGGATCTTCAGAATACATCCTCAACGAGCGGTATTCGATGCTGTTATTTGAATAGGTCTATCATCGTACCTTCCTCCTTTGCCAGTAGGAAAGAGTAAAGGAAAAGCACGTGCTTCTATACTATTTTCCCTTATGCTGATTGGTGATCCTTTTGTTTGTCGCATTTGGTACGTTTCTAGTGCATCTTCTACGGTGTCATTAGAGTGCAATGGATGAATTGTATAATGGTCTAAAGTATTGGATACTGTAGCAGGATCTAGGAGCTCAAATTGACCAGCTTCTTGTGACTCTTGAATTATTTCAGTGGTATCCTTCAAGTTTTCTTCAATATTAATTTCTTTGTAGTATTCATTATTGTCTTTTAGATATTGCAAGGCTTGTCTAACTTATGTAAATCTACCAGTGTTTGCCAAATTGTTTTGTCTTTTGTAGGTACACCATTTACTAAGATAATTAAAGATTGCTCCATTGGACGTTGCACTCCTAGAGTGTGCACATTTTGTTTTAGATCTAATGGTAAATACACTACTTTTCCACGAATACCTTTCACTAATTCAGAGGGAGGTAATTTTGCTGTTTTTGGTTGAAGGCATATTATTGCTTAAAGGGGGGGCACTGTTTGAATTATGTTGCTCTCATATAAATTGAGTTGTTGTAGGGGTTTTGGTAGTGGAAATAATTCCAAATAATTTGTGATAGCACGTGAAGGAGTTTGGTTGTTGTCAAGTTTTGTAGTGCAGTAACTGCAAAGTATTAAGGGGTCAGTTATTTCATATTTGTTTTCTGCTATAAGGTAGAGAGCTAATTCAAACCATTTAGAATCTTCATTGTCTTCTATTTTGTATGTTAGGTGTACAGTTTGTGTGTTACTTTTATAAAAAAGTTCTGCGGCAACATACACACACATGGTTTGATACTTCAGCAGATGTACTTTTAAATTTCAGTATTTCTTTTTTGTATGTGTGTAGTAGAAGGTTGCCATGCATAGAATTGTTGCTAATTTGCTTTAAAGCTATTTCATCCTGTAAGTGGCTTTCACTTCCAAAATATTTCTTCTGGATATAGTCGATTTCTTCAAGTAGGTCTTTTGCTGTACCATGTAGAAGAATGTTATTTAAATTGGCTAGTGCTAAAGCAGGTCTTTTAGCATAGTACAGTTTAGTAGACTAGATTTCTTATAGTTGAATGATGTGTTGATATCATTTTGATAATGGAAGGTGGTTTTGCAAGTAGGTCCTGAAATGCAGGCCAATGAATGCCCCTGTAGTCCTGTGTACTTGCGCACTGGACAGGTATCCATATTTTGCAGTAGTTTAATTTTGATTTTGTCTTTGCCTTTCACATATTGATTGATGAATTGGCAGGGTTCCGTTACTGAACAGATCCCTGTGGCCTAGATATGTCAGTAAAGGAAAAAAGGGGGAGCCAGACATGTGATGTCATCAGTGATGTCATCAATGACATTTGTGATGTCATCTTTGATGTCCTGGGTGTTAGTCTTTGCAGTGCACAGTGGTGGCGCGCGTTATGGTTGCTCAGCCACTCTACTATTTGAAAAGGTATAATTATATCAAATGACATATTTAAAAATACACTGTAGTTCTTGATGACAGTCATATCAAATTGTTATAACCTCAGCTTATCTTAAAGGAGCTGCAAACCGCAATGTCATGTGCACCTTTTTATATTTGAAAGACTTTATCATAGTTCAAGAAAATCCAACGAAAAAAGTTGACAAAACAAATGCAAACAAAATAAAAAACAAAAACAAGTGTCATAATAGTACAAAATAAAAAGTCACACAGTTAAGTAATCCAATCTACGCAAGGCTTGCATTCAGGCAAGTACAGTATACAAGGCTTCAAACAGCACATATTCCATGCCCCAAACTTTGTTACCAATCCCATCCCTCCCATTTGCAATGTCTCAGCAGGACTCTAAATGAACGAGATATATTTAAGCATCTATAGCCTGTCAGACAGAGGGGATACCTTTCACAGAACTCATGGAGAGGAAGCCACACCATAATATGACCAGGAAGGCGACCCAAAGAGGTGGCACACATCTTCTCCGCTTAGGCTATCTCCAAAATCTTATACCACCAAATGTTGAGCAACTAGCTAGTGTGATCCGAGCCACCAGCAATAGATGTCTAATCTGCATAGCTATAGGACATCATAATGGGTATACTCCTTCAAAAATTTCTGGGACTTTCCACTGGTCCACCAATGAGGTACAAAATTACCATCCAAACCACAGTCTCTCCAACTTCGAGATGAGATAGATCAGACAATCTTATTAAGATTGTTGGGTAATATACCTTCTAAACAAGATTCTCCATCACACAATGGGATGCCATGGCAGCCCTTGCCTATATCCATCCCCATGACTCCTCAGCAATTTCCTTCTCCAAGTACCTCTTCCATTTTCACATGTATGAAAGTTTCACCACCAAATCTGGCATATCCAGCTAAAATAGAGGAGAACCATCTCTGGTTCCAGAAGCAAGTCACAACCTTCCTCTTCGCTTCTGCCTTTGCCCCTCCTCGCCCCTGCTGATCTGATTTTTTCTCTCGGCACCATGCATCTGACCACCCTTTGTCCTTTGGACCCAGGTACCTGCTCAACCTGCCTCCCTCCTGCACTGCCTCTGGGCCACCCCTTGCACTGGGATCTGTATATCTGTCCCCATACAGTCCCACATTTTTCTTCTGCACTTATCAGATATACCCTATCTGACTAATCATACCCTTGCCACTCGCAGGCTGCACTACCATTTTTCACTGCTTTTTGCATTTATTGCACTTATTATTTATTCCCTTCTCTCCTCTGTACTGCACTTTTCACTTCTCCGCTTCCACGCACTTTCTCACCTTCACCTTTTACATGCACTTGTTTTGTTCACCCTTGTTCCCCTCCCTTTTCTTGGTTGCGCTCAGAAACACTTGTGTATGAGCGCGATATGAATAAAATATCATATCATATATCATATCATTATTACAGGCTGTTAATAATGTTCTTACCCTCACTGTGAACTCAAGGGCAGTGGCCAAGCATCTTTCTACCCTATGACTAGCACCAATCTTTGCCCAATGTCTAGGTTGGTAGCATATAAACTGCTCGGCCTTGGAGACATTGAACGTGACATTAAATTATTCGAAAGTCAATGGAGTGTTTCCACAACATAATTATCATATGTGGGTAAACCCGACCCTATACCACTTACCAAAGTCTCCACCAGACAGAACAGGGGAGAAGCCTGGTTACCAACAACTGGTGAAAATGGGCCCATGCCACCCAGAACCCTCACAACTTAATAGCTTTAACCCAATAAGTAAGTGATACCAATGAGGAGGGCAGGAGTGCTCCAGTGCTAACTCTGTGGATGCTGACAAGATGTAGCAGGTTTTACAAAGCTGTTTTAATTTCCAAAAGGCAAAAGGGCATCTTGTCATGTATTCATACTTCAACCAGACAACAATGGAAGCTTCGTTGTGACATCCATGCCCATGCACATTCATCAGTCATGGCCAATGCAGTCAGGCAACTTCAACACTAACAACACCCACTGTCTGACAGATGTGATCATAGTACATAATGTTACTTGCATGCCATTCTACAAGTGATGCAAGTGCCAACTGAAGTGCCAAAGTGTATAACAATTAAATATAACATCTAAACTCTTTGGGAAAAGTACACCTCAGCCATATGCCAACAGGTCATGGTTCTCGATGTGACATTGGATTGGTGAGTGTTTTCAAATGGGCTAGATTGAAGTGCAAAGTGTCTGTATAGTGCCATGTGCTCAGTGGTACCACACATAGCAACATTTTCAATCTGCTGGATAAATAGCCAACATTAAAGATGACACAAGCTGGGATACTTGGATATCCACAGGGAGATATAGGGCATTAGATGCATCAGGCCCTGCAAGTGAGCAACAGTGCTTGGGTGGTGCCCACAGACATACATATAGTGCGGGACTGCCTGGGTTGTGCAAGGGTATGTTGAAGGGGATGTTTAAGAGTTAAGGGAGGCAAGAGGGGATGTACAGTAGTGTATCTTGGAGCAGTATGTGACCAAATCACAAAGTCTGCTTGACCACATGGAGTCTTGTTTGAGATAGGGGTGAGATTGCATTTCACATTCTATAGTCACATGTCCAGTTAAGGTATAGTCATTGCTTGTAGTTCTATCATGCACCACTGAGGGGACACATACTCCACAGAGCTGTCATAATTCAATGATGGCACCTAACCCCCACTCCACCTCCCCCGAATTGAAGGTAATGGGGTGTATTTGGGACTATCAGAAAGTTTGGTATATACTTATCCGTCCAAATATAATAAAGTGTCATGTACCATTAACTCCAAGAACAGTAAACCAGCAGGTAAACCAGTGAGTTCAGACTCAGAGACGCAAGAGTGCAAGAGAGTAGGGAGTAAGATGAGGGAGCAACATCGAGCAAGTTTGAAATGTCCAAGGATAAGTTATTTGGAGCAAAGATTTAAAGATACAGAAAGAGGAATGTAGTGCCTACAACAAAAATAGTGGTGTTTATGGAAAGAGCAACAGTAGATACCAGTACATATGACACACGGCATGAAGGTGATGTGGGAAGGAAATAAAAACAAACAGAAGAGCAGTACTTGAGGGTGAAAAGAAAGGTTCAGCACAGGCAGACAAAGCCCTGATAGGGGATGGCAAATAAGTCATCAACCTATATTTGTAAGTGATTTCAACCCGGCACTCCACCTAAGTCAATGCCTAGCGTGTGATGCACAGTTGGATCCCCTAATTATATATATTTTTATCTATGAGTTCTTTTATTTCTGAATGATGTACCCTTATATCACGCCCCTCTCTTTGAATCCCCTCTGGTCTCACTGAACCAGGAAGCAGGCTGTTTTACAAAGTTAAAAGATTTATTTTGAGAATTTGAACAATAATATATATATCAACCTTTAATGAATTTTAAAAATATCTAGATATCACACTATTAATATTTATACAATGATCACCATGGGGTGATATTACAATCAACAATCTCTTTAAATAGTAGGAGTATGGATGAGAAGAATAATGTAGCAGAGAATACAACTTTTTGTGGATTCAGTCAAATGCAATGATAGGAAATGAATGCAGCACATAAATAATACTTTTGTGTGTTCAATCAAATGTAATGTAATCACTCTTTCCCCCGGCACACTACTCAATCCCCCCAATATGCAATATAGAGATGGAAGGGGAGAACACAGGTTTCAGGAATATACAATCTCAACCAATGCAGTTTGAATCCCAATTCCCCCACCAGCAAGCAGAGAGAAACAGGAATGATTTCAAAACAGGTCAAATGCTTTTGAATGTGGCTTTGAATCAATGGTAAAACACGGAAAAATTACTTTAATTCTCTAAATGGGATTCAAAACTATTGGGAGCCGCTTTGGATAGTTTTAGGTAAACACTAGCAATGATGATTGAATAACTAGCAGATTGGAAACTGAATTCTGTGGTCGGATGCAAAGAATAGCTTTTTCACACGTGATGAAATTGAAACAAATGCAAATCCACGGCAAACTTTTCAGTGCAGAGAAACGCGAATACAGAGAAACTACAAGGAGTTGGGTTTGTTTGAAAGCTGAGGATGTTAGCTTCAATTTAACACTTATATTTGTTTATAGCATATACGGTTCAGAAGTTACAGAGGTTTTAGTAGAGGTCGATTTTTCTCAGAAAGGGTCAAGATTTTCAAATGAAAGATGGTTTTTTGAATTACAAACAAGAATTTTCTATACACTAGGGAGGCTATGAAGGCGCAAGATGCCCAACGGGACAGCCACCAGATCAGGGCGCCTCTGTTCTGACTTTTGCCCACTGAGACACTTGTCTTTCTCGAGCAAATATATTAGCGCAAAGATGATATTATCACTACAATTAACAAAGGACTATATGGGTAAGGGAAAGATTCAGAAAAGACAAAAGAGATTCACCAATGCAGTTCTGGATGTGATAGAATGGTTCTGGATTGGGTTACTTAAGGATAAGATACTGGCTATGGACAATTCTATGCTAGATACTCACAACTATGGTTTTGAATAGGCCCGTCAAAGATCTGGTCAAAGGTTTTGGACTGGAATTCTGCTAGCCCACTGGACATGATTCAGGCACCCGGTTCTGCACTCAGCACGCCACTCTGGTCTCTGCACGGCCTCTGAACTGGATCTAACGGGTTGGTTCTGGGTTACAGCTATCTGGTTACAGCTCTGCTCTACAGGTCTGGAACTCTGGGTTCTGGCAAGAGTTCTTGGCAAGAGCAGAAACAGCACAGACAGGCTGTTCAATTTTTTGGTGTGCCCCTTGGAAGTCTGGGGTTAAAATCAACTTTCAAGATTTTAAAGGCCAAGCTGAGAAGGGTTCAGCTTTTGAACTGGGCCTTCTGCTTTCAGAGTTCTGGAGTCTTGGATCTAGGTTCTCCTGCAGAGTGCTTCGCCGACAATCAGTTGAAGTGTGAATCTGTCTGTGTCCCTAGGTCCTAAACTGTCCCTATTTATGTATTTCCCAAAGGGATGGGTAGGCTGAATCATCTAAGCACACCCTCTAGGATTCCTATTGGTTAAAGTATTTTCCCTCTCCTGATTCGAGAAGGAAATCTAGTGTCATAGTGATGCTGCATTTCACAATCCAGGGAGTACCTCCCTTTGTTTCAGTAAAGTAAATCTATTTTTCACATAAATCATATTTACAATATCACCAACTTGCTAATAATACATAGTCACATCACATATTTAGTACAGCACGTATCCGTCTGAGTTCCATCTCGGTGAGAGCTTTAGTTCCAATTTTACAGTTTTTCGTGGTTTTGGTTGGCTATCCAGTGTCAGATCTGTCCACATTTTTCTTCATACATGCGCATGACATCTGGGCATAATCCTGTGAAGTTTCATATTTCTAATATTATCGCAATTGCTACAACATCAACATTTTGCTAGTCCTGTCTCTGCACATCGCAGATTTCAGAGTAGTTTCAAACTGTGAGCAGAAATTTCCTTTTAACAACACTATATTTACAGATTTTTACCAATTTTGTTCAGTTCTCTGTGAGTCTTTTTCAAAAAGATATTTTCTTGTGGGTCAAGATACACATATCTGTCTGGTCCCGCCCCCAAGGTTTGGCTGGGTCAGAGCACTCCCAGACTCCCTTCCTGCTGGCAGTTGTTTTCTGTTGACAGTTGAATCTGCATATCTTTTCAATCAAGGGAGTCTTTCGTCTCTCCTCAGAGCAACAGGCCAAAATCTCCTCCCACCTCCATTATCAACTCAATGACAGTTCCTGAGCAGAGAGCAGGGGGAAGATGCCTATGAAGTACTGTGGCTAACATTAGTTCACTTTTAAAACACTGTTTTAAAATTGTCTTTTCTAAAATAAACTTTACATTTTCAACAAATATACCCACAGATCTCTTAATTCCAATCATTTTAAAACATAGACATTGAATTGTAGCACGCTGTATTGCTTTTGATGACAAGTCTCTTCTTTTCCACAATTTGATCTTAATGTACAAGTTTAACTAACAGTATAAGTAAATGACAGCTCTGACACAGGCGAGCGGCGGTACTGCGCCCATATCTGACAGATTTTTCCAGGCAAGCACCTTTTTGAATGTGGATTTTCTTGTGATGAAAAGTGATTTTTAACACCCAACAAGGATGTTGTATCTTTTCTGATGTTTGGGGAACCATGATTGTGCACTTTCAACAGCCAAGAAAAAAGGGATTTTAAAAAAACTTCTGGGTTTTCCTTGGCAATGCAGCACTGTCTTTTCAAGCAGTACTATTTCCCTATGTGTGCAGCCTAATGACAGGTTTTGGCAGTGTGGTCTCCTGTTTTACCACTGACATAGGCAAAATGGATTGGCAGCTTATTTTTAAGGTTTCCCTGCACACTTCTCAGAGATTTTTAGAGCACATAAGGCTTTTCGGCGGACATTCTGTTGTTTTTGATGAAAGCAGCAAACAGTGATGTTGCAGGGCAGAGCCTAGTGGGTCAGAAAATCCCACAAGCCCCCCTTGCAATTTGGCATTGATGTCCATCAATGGGAAGTCGCAAGACTGGGATGATCAGTCTCTTTTCTTTTTATTCCAAGGATGACAAAGCAAAAACATATTTGTAGACATTTCCACACCACTATTAATGTAGTGGGGTGGACACATACATTTTGACAAATCAGGACACAGTTTTATATTTGTAATTTATTGGCTATATAGATGGAATATTTTATAGTGGGAAATATAGGGAGCTGGAGTGACCCCCTCAGGGGTTCCAGAAGACTCATCCATTTGCTGCAGAGTGTGCCCAGGATGGCAACACTTCAGTTGGTTAATATGGACCCACGTATCTTCCCCCTCTGCCAAACTGCCTTTGGGGATGCGGATTTTGTAGGCAACTGGTGAGATTTTGTCTACAATTTCAAAAGGACCCTTCTAGGTAGGCAGAAATGTGCGCTGTTTGGCCTGGTTCCTTTGGAAATTATATAAGTAGACCCAGTCTCCTACATGGTATTCTTTTCTAGTAGTCTTTAAGTCATAGTGGGTCTTCTTGCTGTCTGCAGATCTTTCTAGATTTCGCTGAGCATAGGCAATAGCATGTCGAAGGTGTTTTCTTAGATTTTCAACATACTCATGAGTGGTGGTGGCATTCATAAATGTCTGCTCTTGGGTTCTGTAGAGCAGATGCTGGGCAAACACCATCCTGCATCCAGTCATCAGCTCAAACAGTGACATTTTAGTTGCAGATGAAGTGGTAGATTGGATGGCCATTAGGACAAGAGGTAATCAAATATCCCAACTTGGCCCAGAATCTGCCACAAACCTTTTTAATATGCTCACAATTGTCTTGTTGTATCTCTCCACTGCACCACTAGTGACTATCTGGTAAGCAATGTGTAGTTTCCTTTTGACCCCAAGTATCTCCCACATCATTGTCATTACTTCGCTAGTGAAGTGGATGGTGGTCGGTCAAAAAAACAAAAAAAAAATATCGAATTACCAAAATCTCGAATATAAAATCTCGAAAAAAAAAATCTTGAATTATTTATTTATTTATTTATACGTATTTGTGGGTTCAGGTAAGTATAAAAAAAGGGTAAAATAAAAAAAAATGAAAAAAGTGGGGTTGGGGGGGAAGCCCCATTTCGAAATAAAAACGTATTAAAAAAAATTCGAGATTATTTTTTCTTGAGATTTTCAATTCGATATTTTTTTTTTCGAGATTTTTTAATTCGGTTTTTTGACTATAAACCGAAGTGGATACCTCGGTCTGACTCAATCCTTTGGGGAAGTCCAAAATGCGAGAAGATGTGGTTGACCATCAGGGCAGCTGCTGTTTCTGCCTTGCAGTTTGGGGCCAGGAGACATTCCACCCGTTTAGTAAACAAGCATGTCACAGTCAACATGTACTTATTTCCCCTAGAGGAGCGAATCACGGGCCCGATATAATCGACTTGTAAATCTGACCAAGGCAGTGTTATCCCCCTCTTTTGGAGAGGCACACTGTGTGTGAGGGATGTTGGCTGAATTTGTGCACACACAAGACACCCCTTCAAATATTGGTCAAGGTCCTGCCACATGTGTGGCCAGTATGCAACCTCTCTTAAGATTTCAAGTTTTGTATGAAACCCCCTATGACCGGCTGTGGCCGCATCATGGGCGTGATTTAACATCAGGCTTTGGAATGAGGTAGGGACCACCCACTGATCATGGCCAGCTAGGGATCTCCTTACCAACAAACCATCGTGGATTCAGAACATTTTTTGGACATTTCATCAACACTCTGAGGTCCTCTTTCCTTATGTAATCGGTATCCATCAGGGGAAAGTTCTCAGGGTCCTCAATGTGTTGATAAAACTTACCAATAATTGGATTCCCTTTTGAGCCATAATCAAATCAGCATCTGGGGTTTCCTTACTCCATTGTGCATTGGAGAGTTCATTGTGAGCATTTGTCTGGGACCTAGTGATAGCAGTGACCTGCATTTCCCCCAACAGGGACTCAATCTCAATTAGATCCCCTTGGATGGCTCCGGTTTTGGCCAGCTGATCAACTAAGTAATTTCCAGTTTTGTCTGGTCCCTCTACTTTAGAATGACCCTTGATCTTTTTCCAGTAGATGGTCATCCCATTCGAGGTGACCAGATCATCAATATTTTGAATCAATTTCCCATGTTTCAAGTTATTATTAGCATATAACATGCCTCTGATTTTCCAGTTAACCAGGTGCTCCATGAACCCGTTCCGTACATAATCTGAATCTGTGATTATGACCAGTTCGTGGAGTTGATGTTGGACAGCAGTGAGGATGGCTTAATGCACAGCCATCAACTCTGCCCCTTGACTAATTCGGGGACCAATCTTGTACCCATCGGAGGGTTCTGGGGTCTTATTCACCCATGCATTCCCTACGCCGGCCACAAGTCAAGTTCTTTCTCCCTGTTGTTGTCAACATGGTAAGAGCATCCATCCACATAGAAAGTGGGCATTCCCTCACACTTGTCTTATTCAAAGACTTTGTGTGGGGAATTAAGGTATGCCTCCATGTTGTCCTTGATTTTTAGAGTTTCGTCCTCGAGACTGTTTTTTCTGGCACAATCGTCTGCCAGACCTTGCGAGAGGGAACTCTTCTTGTTTTGGCCATATCTGACCTCCACCGGAAAGCCTTGCTTTGACAGAATGCAGGAAGTAATTCGGGAATTACTCACATTTCCGGCACAGATTCTGTCACTTTGGAGATATTGCAGAGGCTGGTGTGGAGTCTCCACTATGATGTGTTCCCCCGGATAAACAGACGGTAATTCTTCAATGCCCACACCGTTTCCAGGAGTGCCTTCTCACAATCGTTGAATTTTTCCTCCACAGAGGATAAAGTTTTGCTCACATAGGAGATTACTTTATTGACCTTGTTGTGCTTTTGGTATAATACTGCAGTCAAGCATTTATTAGAGAACCCTGTCTCCAAGAAGAACTCCTTGTTTTTGACAGGGTAAGCTAGGCAAGGCGCTTGTGAGAGGCTTCTTTTGAGTTGTCTTACTGCCTCAGCTTGTTCTGGTCCTCATTCCCACGTGACCCCCCTTTCAAATGATGAATCAGGTGTCTTTTGATCTCTGTGTAGACCTCAATGAACTTTCTACTGTAATTAGTCAGTCCAAGGAGGCTCCTTAGTTCACGCAGAGTTGTGGGGTCTTTCAATTTCTGGAGTGCTTCCACTTTCTTTTCCTGGGAACAGAGAACCTGAGGAGTAGTCTCATGCCCCAAGAAATTTACACGGGTTCTACACCACTGTGCCTTTTGAAAGGAAAGTTTTGCTCTGACGGCACTCAACTGTGTCAGAACATAATGGATCTCCACTATGTGTTCCTCCACAGTTGAGCTTTGGATGAGAACATCATCTACATATGCCAGGTTACCCCTTTCACCCAGGTCGAGCATGGCCTTATGTAGAAAAACTGTTGAATTCATTGCCGGAGTTGATGTATCCGAAGGGAGTCTGGGTCCATGTGTACTGCTGTCCCCCAAAGGTGAAGGCCAGCTTGTATTGGTCCTCCCTACTGACAGGTACAGTCCAGTACCCATTGGTCAGGTCTATTGCAGTGAATACCTGTGACCCCTGGATCTGGACCAGCCCTTGGTCAATGTAGGGAAGAGGCCATCAGGAAGTATGGACCCGTTGTTGAGCTCCCTAAGGTCGGCGCAGAGTCTCCACTGGCCGATTGGCTTCAATATCCCCAGCACCGGATTATTGAAGGTGCTGTGGACTGGACTGATTATCCCACGGGACTCAAGGTTCTTAATTATTTCAGTAAGGGACTCCATTGATGCGAGAGGCAAGTGATATTGCTTCACAAATACTGGATTCATGCCAGGGTCCGTGGGGATTGTTGTTGTGTGGATGCCGGTGCGACCACATTCATATGAGATCTTGAAAATCCAAGAAAACTTTCTTTTTTTTTAAACAATTTTTATTATTTTATAACAAACACGTCAACCATGGTAACTTTTAGGACATACAAAATCAATATCAAAACATCACATTATGCATTTTCGCTTCCCGTCCTCCTCCATCCCCACAAACTCGAGCCATCACAGCCTCATCATCTACATGTGCATTTTCGGGAATCTCTGTGTTCGTTGACTCATCTGAGTCTTCGGTATCATGATTGACCTGGTGGGGGCTTACCATTGAGGTCACCAGCTGCCTCCAGGCTATCATGGGGCCCGCTTCCTCCTCCCCCGCCTTGGTGACAGCTTCAAACCATACCACAGTTTCTGCTTCCGACCATCTCAAGAGGTCCGCCCACCATATTTCCACTCTGGGTCTGTGGGCCGCTTTCCAGCACATTGCAATTCTGTGTTTAGCCAAAATATAGGCCAGGTCCTTCATTTTACTGATATGCTTTGAATGACGTGGCCTGGGGAAATTCCCAAGCATGCAAGCTGAAGCAGATCCTACATCCAGTACCACTCCCCCACCAGCCATTTTCATCTTTATTTCCTCCCAGAATCTGTGCACCTCAGGGCAGGCCCAGAACATGTGTAGTAGTCCTGCCTCCTCCTCCCCGCACCTTGGGCTTTTTTGTACAGCCGAGCCTCCAAACCTAGCTATTCTACTGGGAGTCAGGTAAGCTATGAGTGACGTACAGCTGGATCTGCTGGAGTCTCACATTCCGCAACACCTTTTTTGGTACCTTTGGGCTCTGTCCCACTGTCCCTCTGTCATGGGTTCCCCCACCTCCTCCTCCCAGTCATGCCTCAATTGGAGCAGCTTCTTCCCCGTCTTCTCCCTCAGGAGCTCATATATCCTAGATATTTCATGCCCACCCTCCAAGACATCAAACATCTCTTTCTAGGGAGGCATCGGGTTATTCCTCCAGCACAGTCTCAGGCCACCTCTCTCTCACCTTCTTCTTTAGCCTGGTATAAGTCATAAATTGGCCTCTATGCACCCCTGTCTCATCCTGCAGCTTCTGGAATCCCAACGCCTCCCCTTCCTGCCATATGTCTCCAAGGGTGGCCAATCCCACTGGTTCCCAGTACCTACGGACCGCTTCGAACAATTGGGAGTCGTCCCCGCATAGCACCGCCAGCAGGGCCTGCTGGGAAAGGGGATCTGGGTCACCCACCGTTCTCCATGTCCTGCGCCATACTTCCCAGCCCAGCTTCAATAATCTCCCATCTTCGCCATTTTATTTTTGCGCAGCCATACTGTCTCCCTCAAAATGTAAGGAGCCAATTCACTTTGCAAAAGCTTAGATTCTGCCGAGTCTTCTGCAGACAACCACCTAGCCACATACAACAACTGTCCTGCCATGTAATACAGCTCGAAATTCGGTAGGTTTATGCCCCCCTTATCACATGTGTTCTGTAGTTTCCACAGGGCCACCCTATTTCTGGAGTTGCCCCATATGAAGCCCCTGCACATGCCATGAAGTTTCACAAAAAAGCGTTTGGGGATTAGGTACGGGACATTCACAAAAAAGTGCAAGAGTCTGGGCAAGACCACCATTTTGAGTAGAGCTGCTCTCCGCATCATGGCTAGGGGTAATTTAGACCAGAACACCATGCTATTCTTAACTCCCTCCATCTCCTTCTCTGTGTTATGTTTGTGCTCTATTTCTATATTGTGGTAGATATTTACGCACAGATACCTGAATGCCACGGTCTGCCAGGGTATCTGCAAGACGGGCAGCCTCTCCAATGGGGTGCTCTTGTACCTTCCCAGAGGGAACAAACTGGACTTCCCGGGGTTCACCGATATGCCCGAGAGGGTGGCGGAACGACCCATCACCTCCAACACATATTGCAGGTTCTCCTCCGGGTAGCGCAAGTAGAGAAGCACATCATCTGCATACAATGATATCAGGTGTGTGCTCCCTGTCGTGCAAATCCCCACCTGCCGTATTGTTGCCACAGGCATATTGCCAGCGGCTCTAATGCCAGGATGAATAACATGGGTGACCAGGGGCATCCCTGTCTGGTACCCCTTCTAAGTTGCCATTTATCTGTGATTGTGGTTCCGGTTTTGACTCTTGCCGTCGGGGAACTGTACACCATCTGGACCCATCTAATATATCCTGGTCCCATCCCATATCCTTTCAGGGTCGCTTTCAACCACGGCCACCGCACTGAATCAAAAGCTTTCACCACGTCCAACGACACGATAGCCAGCTCGCTCGAGTCTCCCTCAGTTTGGTCAATAATATGGTGTAGTCTCCTGTGGTTATCTGTAATATTTCTACCGGGGACATAGCCTGTTCTGTCTGGGTGTATCAATTTACCAATTACCTTCTTCAACCTATTGGCTAGCACTGCCGTGAGTATCTTACTATCCTGATTGAACATAGACAAGGGCCTGTAGGATCCGTATTCCGCATCTTGTTTGCCTGATTTCAGGAGTACAATGATCACTGCCTCGCAGAGAGACACCGGCAGTTCCCCCCGCTCATATGCTTCATTAAACATGGCCAGCAGCGGCTGGAGTAGCTCCTGTTGTATGTTTTACAAAACTCGCTGGGTAACTCATCCACCCCAGGTGCTTTACATGTGGGCAGGTGTTGGATCACCGCCTCCAGTTCGTCCACGGTGATGGGGGCGTCCAGGTCCGCTCACTCTAGGTCATCCAGGGTGGACAGTCCTATGTCCTCTATCGTATATAGTATATCTTGACTCATGTCCTCTCCTGTGGCCTCGTATAATCATCTGTAATACTTGAGGAACACCTCATCTACCCCTTCCTGGGTATTATGGATTTGACCCTCCACGTCCCTGATCTCTCTGATCACCGAGCGGGTGGTCTCATTCTTGTACAACCAAGCCAATAACCTACCTGGCTTATCCCCTCCAGCATGCAGCCTCTCTGTGTATTTCTTATAGTTCACTTTGCATAATCTGTCCCAGAGTTCACTACAAGCTAGCTGTAAGTCTTTTATTTTAGCCCTGTTCGCATGGGTGGTACCCTCATTTCGTATCAGGTCCTCTGGCTCTCTTTCTGTCTCTTGCAGTCCCCGCTCAATACCCCCTTGGAGCCCTTTGGATTTAGATATTGCTACTCCCCGCACCACCACCTTGAATGCTTCCCATACTGTTCCCACCAAACTCACACTGCCCATATTAATTTCAAAGTATTCCTCGATGGCCTCCCTCAAATCTTCTTGGAAGCCCGCATCCTGTAGAGCCTCAGTCCTGAGCCTCCACGTTGGGATCCGTGCCCTGGGGGGTTGATGTTGCCACTCTATGACCAAAGGCGAATGGTTGGAGAGGACCCGGGATTTGTATTCCGCTCCCACCATTTCTCCCACTATCTCGGCAGATGCAAACACGTAATCCAGCCTTGTGTGCAGGTCGTCAGGCGCTGCATAGTGCGAGTATTGCCTATCCATTGGGTGTAGCCTTCACCACACATCCTTTAGGCCGAGGTCCATCAACAGTGTCCTCAGCACCCTAGCTGCTGGCGCCGGCTTTTCTAACTTGTCATCTGACCTATCTATCCTGGGGTTCAGAGTGCAATTAAAGTCCCCTCCCCACACCATTCGCAACCCGCCAGAGGGCTGATTTTACCATATAAAGACCTCATATATACCGCTGTATCATGGTTAGGGGCATACAAATTTATGATATTCACTTCACTGTTCTCCAGGAGTCCCGCCATCCCCACCATTCTGCCTTCCGGGTCTATTGTCGAGCTAAGCAGCTGAAATGGTACATGCGGTGCCACCCATGTAATCACCCCTCTTGCATATGCCGAATATGTGGCCCCCATGACAGTACCCCTCCATTTCCTCCTGATCACCTCCAACTTCTCTTTGGTGAGGTGGGTTTCTTGTAGCAGAGGTATGTCAATCCGCATCCTCTTTAGGTACATCATCACCTTGTTACGTTTCAGATAGCTATTAAGGCCCCGCACATTCCAGGTCACAATTCTGAGATTATCCGATGCCATTGATTTGTTCGTCATTTCCCTGTAGGCTCACACACAAACTCAAACTAAAAGTCCCTAAAACTATATACACCACAACCTTCCCCTCCTCCCCCCCCACCCAACTCCCCACCCACACCCAACAACACCCTCCCCAACCATTTCCCATCTCCATCCCTGGATCTCAGGCACCCCCACATCTAGCCCTGCCTAGTAAGTCTACACTCAGGGCTCAGCAGGGTAAAGTCGCCCTAATGGCTACTTAACTACCAAATCTCGGGGTAGGTTGCTACCATCCCATTGCTCCTACTACCCATACTATCACGCATGATGTTAATGCTATTCAGTTCCAGCATGCAGTTGATACTCTATATTCCAGTCCAGCCAGAGCACAAGGTCCAAGGGCTACAAATTCACTTAAAATCCCTGTGTTCCCGAAACAAGTCCACCTTCCCACTTCTCCCCTTAATGTCCATGGCACCGACTCCTCACTTGTCGTGCTCGAGACGATCTCAGTCAGCCTCCTGTTCCGGGCAGCCCTGCAAGTCCAGCCACGATGCCGCCTCCTCCGGGGTCTCGAAAAAAAGCGCCTTGCTCTTATGTAGCACCTTTAGCCTCGCCGGGTACAGAAGCATATATTTGATGCCTGCAGCACGTAGCCTCCTCTTGACGGCCACCTAACTACACCTTTGCCTCTGCACCAGCATCGTATAATATGGGTATGCCGTGATATTGTTGGATCCTCTCTCAATTGTCCCGCCCTTACGGAAATATTCCAGGATCTTCTCCCTGTCTTTATAATTCAGGATCCTTACGATTATTGGCCTCAGCGGAGCTCCAGGTCGTGGCCTCCTCATCAAGGCCCGATGGGCCCGCTCAACAGTAAACCCCTGT
Source organism: Ambystoma mexicanum (assembly GCF_040938575.1). NCBI lineage: Eukaryota > Metazoa > Chordata > Amphibia > Caudata > Ambystomatidae > Ambystoma > Ambystoma mexicanum. Next base: position 434,382,718 of record NC_090939.1, on the reverse strand, counting down.
GAGAGTTTTTCTGCTCCTATCCCCTGGAGGATCATGTTTTTTACATAGTCCGTGGGGTCCAGGCCTTCCTCCCCCTTGGGCATGCCGACCACACGTATGGTGTTCCTCCTCGCTCTTCCTTCAGCCTCTTCCACTCGATTTTCAAGGTCGGCGACCTGCTGTTTAAGCACATGGACCTCCTTTGCATTGCTCATGCTGACCTTCGTGTTGACTTTCACTGTGCTTTCCAGGCCACTTGTTCTCTCTGCGAACACACGGACACCTTGACGCAGCAGGGTAACTTCGATTCCCACAGCGTCAATTTTATTTTCCAGGGCCGTCCGCAAGTCTGCCATCGCTGTGCCCCATTTGGTGCTCAAATCCGTTATGGCCGCCAGGACCTGATGGTTATCTCCTTCTGCGGCACCATCAGCGGAGGCCGCGCCCATGCTTTGCGCCCCTGCCGTGGGGGTTCGCTGCATTTTCGCAAAGACCTCCATTGTGGATTTTTTGGATTTGGCTCTCAGTCCTTTCACAGACATCTTGCGATTCTCAATCATATCTGGTCTCCACACTGCGATGCTGATGTGTCGTTCTCTGGTCCCTCAAACACTAGGGCGCTAGTTGCAGCGGGTTGCGTCGTGCTGTGGAGCGCGGTAATGTATTCAAATGGGCTGTCTTCTCCCATGTATTATGCTGCACACAATCATCCATGCGCCATCAACGTACATCGAGGTGCCACACAGAACTCAACAGCTGCTCACCTCCTTTGCAATGGCATAGTCACATGTAGGTTGTGCCAGACGAGGGTATGTCTTGGTAATAGTGTGTTAGACACTCGCATGTCTCAGCCATGTCAGCTGCAGGGCGCAGCTGCAAATGTCTTTTCTCCAATCCGTGGCCGTCGCCCCATCCAGTGACTGCATCAGAGGGCCGGCAGTTTCTTTTCACTGCCACGTCCTGCTAGATCCCTTTGTTCTCTGGGAGCACCACCATTTTGGTATTTTCATCTGCGGCCTCTCCCCAGGATACTATGTGTCCGTTCGGCTGTTCTCCAGTCTCCCGTGAGCCGCTCATCCATTCACGTTCTTCCCGGCACCTTCCCACACGCTTGTGTGTGTTTTGCTTCCAGATTCAAGTGAAATACATGCGTTTGTTGAACGGATCAGGATGTCGGATCACGGAGCACAAGGGCTCACAGCCTATTCCATGGCTGTCCTAGCCACGCCCTAATCCAAGAAAACTTGTTTCAATTTTTGCCTTTGCTCCAGGTCTCACAGGCATCAGCTAGGTTGACTCTCTCTTCAACCATCTGCATGAAGCCTGGAAAGACTTCCGGTTTTGCTATCTCAGCGGCCTCCTTCAGCTGGGTGGAGTAGTCCCTGGTCAAAGTGCTGATTTGGACTGGTGGCTTCAGGTGGGGAAGGCAGTCCTCGTGGACTTGGAAAATCACCTCATCCCTCCTGAAGTCACAGGTCACATCTTCCTTAAAATAAGGGCAGGGAGTGTACTCCAGGAAGTTCCCCCCATGCCGGGTAAAGATCCTATCTGGTGTTGTGTTGTCATCACTATCACTGTCAAAAGAGTCGTTGGGGATTGGTCATAACAGTTCATTGACTAAACCTATGGAAAAATGTTGGTCATCAACCGGCATTACAATAATGGTGCCTGCGGCTAGAGTGATACTCTTTAAGTCGCTCTTATCCACCTTTATTGGAATGGTGTCATGTTCTATAATGACTAGTGGTGTTGGGTTTACCCCAAACCATTGCTGTTGGAGAGAAGCATTTAGATGAATATAGGCATCAGGGTTTTTCAATTTCTGACCTCTTTTAACTTTCACTTCCAGGGAGAATTATCGGGTCCTTTCTGGGATGGTGACTTCCTCTCCAATCTGAATTTCAACTGAATAAGGCAGCAGTTGAGCTGGCCTAAATGCTTTCTCTGGGTCATCAAAGCCCATGGGATTATCCGCTCATCAGGACCAAGCTTTGAAGTTTATTAGGTCCAAACTAATGGCAAAGCGATTGAGAATGTCACTGCCTAAGTAAAAGGCGGCAGTGACGTCTCACATGACCCAACAATTATGGACTATTCTCTTGTTGCCGATGGAGATTTTGAGCATACACCTGCTTGGCAGAGATGTTTGGAATTGGGTGTTTCCAGATCCATTTCCCATTTGTCTATGAGTTTAAATGTGGGAATGGCTGGATCTTTTGGGAGTTGGTGGAACATGGCTTAGCTGATGAAGCTCTTACCATTGTTCACACACACTCGGGCGAGAACAGAGTCCTTCCCTTCATTTAACTGAACAGGGATGAACAACTGCTCTCCAATTTGCTGAATATCAGCCAGGCTGTGAGCTGATTTCTCATCTTTCTGGACTATAGGAGTGGGAATGTCTGATTGTGGATTGGTAAAGAATTTCAGAGTGTTTCCTTCCAGTGTGGAATGCCACCTTATACTGGAAGGAAGGTTGATTTTCAGAAATAGGGAGGACCCCCCATCAACAGTTTGTTGTCCTACTGCTATGACTGTCATGTCTGGGATTTGGTTGTTCTGGAAGTGAAATTGTACTTGGTCATATTTTTGCTTAACCATGTTGCAGGTGCTGTTTAAACTAACACGGTTGACACTCTGTTTTAAAATTTTATTGGTCGGCTAGTCTGGGTCCAGAGGACCTTGTTTACACAATCTATTAGGGGTGACAACCTTCGCAGGAGGTCATTCCCTAGTAAACAAAGTGTGCCCTGTGGAGTTACAACTATGACCATGTGCTTCACCTTGTGTTGCCCAATTTGAATGTCCAAATCTGCAGTCCCCTCTATGGGAATTTCCTTCCCGTCGAAGTTCTGAAGTTGTCCAGGAAGAGGGGTGGGAGAAATGTGGTATTTCTCCCCCCTTCCCAAATTCAGTTTATCAAAGGCCTTTTTGGAGAGAAGGTTAGCTTGGGATCCTATGTCCACCAGTGCCAAAATTGTACCCTGCCCCTTTATTTGGACCGGGGCATAGAACCTTCCCTCCTTCTCCGCAAGGGGGCACAGATAATGTACATTTTTGAACAACTGGTGGGTTAGTTTTCTAGTTTTGGACACTAATAGGGAGGTGATTTGGGCAGAACTCTGTTGGGAGTCATGGGAATCTGAAAAGAAAAGGTGGCAACTAGATATGGGAGACGTTTTGGGTTCCCCATGTTCTGGTTCTGGGCCACCCCCCTTTTTGGAGGCAATCACCAGGATGGGTTTGAACCGGGGGATTTTCATGCTGTTGGTTCTGGGGTTGGATGATGGGCAGCGCTAGCTCAGTCCCCACATCTACCCAGTCTGAATTTGAATCCTTTGGGACCCATTTTTCTTTGGGAGGAGTTCCTCCACTCTCCCGGATTGGGTTATCTGGGCTCAGGAAATTGGGGAAAGAAGGATTGATGGTTTTGGGGTTGAAAGTTTTGCAGGTACCTGGGGAAGACGTTCTGTTCAGGATTCATGGAAATTCTGCCCTCCTGGGGGAAGTGAGGAGGGAAGTTCCCTGGGTTAGCTGCTGTTTGGTTGGATCCCTCCCTTGGGCTGGAGGAGTCCACACATAACCCAAGATGGGTCTGTTCCCCTTGTAGCAGGGACTTACGTAGTCAGGGGAGTGAGGGGTCCCATTTGTTGGACTACCTCCTTGGCTCCCTGTCTGTGACTGGACCGAGGGCCTTCTGGGCTTGGGATTATTCAGATTTTGTTCAGGCAGGTTTTTAGACCCACTATCTCTAAATCTAAAATGGGGGCAACCTTCACCTCTGCCACCTTAGCAGCAGCAGGGGTGTTGGTTGGTTTGGGGCTTTTTGAATTAGTTTTGTTTCCTATGGGCTTTCGCACCTCATACATTTGTCTGGCCTGTTCAATGTCCCAGTCTAGTGATCTTTTCTCATGAAAATCTCTCACTTGCTGGGTCATGATGTATTTGGGGAGAGCGTGTAAAAAAGTATTCATAAATTCTTTGCTGTACGTGCTCACCCTTCTGGTGGTCTGTGCAAAGGCACGCTTTAATTCCTGCACAAATTCTTGTGGGGCCTGATCCTCCCACATTGCAAGTTGTTGGCTGCCTTGCGAGCCTCCTGAGGATTTCTATGCACAGAAAAATGCTTCAAGATGGCCACCCTATAGGTGGACCACCTAGAATGATTTCGGTCCTCCAGCCCTGCAAGGAAGCTGGAGTATTCTGGTGAGAAGGTCCATTTCACATATTGAATACAGCTTTGGCTGTCCTTCAAATGGAAAGTTTCCATCATCTGCTCAAAGAGCTCTAAGTGCTCCAAAACAGAATACTTAGCGTTCTTATGATAGGGCGTGATGGCGCTCCTTATCGCTTTGATTTGCTTTAAGGGGTCCTTAAGCAAGGCCCTTTTTGCCTTATTGGCCTTCTTGGTTCGGGTAACCCTGGTCCACTCCTCCTCTGACTCAGAGGCACTGCTCCCAGAGGTGCCCGTCTGGTCTTCTAGGCTTTCCTGGATTCTGCGAGCCTGGGAATGGCTGGCAGAATGTGGGGACCTAGTCTCCTGTGTCCTGGGGCACTCAGGGGAGTCTTCTGATTCCTCCTTGCTTCCCAGGATTTGATGGGTACCCCCCCCACTGTCCTAGGTGGGCAGAGGTTTTCAGGATGCCCTTAGTGGGCCTATTCTCATGGAGCTCCCCACTAAACTTGACAGTACTTGGTTACCCATACCCAGATGCCCGCCCATCCATTCCTGGGAGGTGCTGGTCTATGAGCCCCATATTTCTGATTGGATTGAAATCTGCCATCCCCGTGGCCCTTGGCTCATGTGCGCCAGTGGACATGCGGGTGGCAGAGTCCAGGGATTGGAAGAGGTGAAGGCCTCTGGAACTAGGGTTCCTGAGGTTATGCTCAGGTGTTCCCTTTCCCAGTGAACCTCATCTCTGTCAGCCCCTGCTCCCTTTTGCCATCAAGAACCTGAGTGTTCTGTTCCTCAATCGCTGGTTTCTATAAATCGCTCTTGCATAGCTACCTGTCTGTGGAGCCTGTCATTATTCTCACAGAGAGCCTAATTTTCTCTCTGTGCTTCTTGTGTTGTTTTAGAGTACTGGGCCAGTCTTTGCTCTAGGAGGGTTACCTCCTGAGTCCTGTCCATACTGGCCTGGTCCTTCCTTGTTAGAGCATCTTCCACCCTCCTGGTGTGCTCTAACAATTTTTGATGGTCTTTTTGGAGGTCACCCAGTCCCTGAAGGGCCAGGTGATTTTCTTCTACTTTCTCTTTTAAATGGCAGACTTCCTGGCCTAAGGTGTCCCTTTCCTGAGCAAGAGCATACCTCTGTGCCACCAGGTCTTCCCTCTGTCTTTGAAACGCACCAGCTTTCTGGCGCTCTTCATCAAATTCTGCCTGGGTTTCCAGGTCTTTCAGGATTAATTTATTACTCTCTTCTTTGTCTCTGTCTAAGTGGCGTTGCAAGGTGACTACCTGCTCTGTGCATGCCCTGTTGACATTTATTGTTGTTCCATCTTTGTCTGGCTCTGCAGTAGGGAGGCTAAACATTCTTGGTACTCCTTCTGCAGGGCCAGCATTCTGGTATCCTGTTCTGTCTTTTCCTGCTGCAGGATACCCATGTCCTTTTTTATTATGATTATGTACTGCCTACTTTCATTTTATGACTCCTGGCTCCTCAGCTGCCTCTGCTCAGAAGAGTCCAGATCCGTTTGGGCCTTTTCTAATGCTTGCAGTGTCCTGTTTGCCAGATCTTGACCCTCTGCATATTTATCCTGTATGGCTCCAATATACAGGTATAGATATGCCGCTATTTTGGCGATCTTGTTTTGCTCTTCCTTTGCCTTAGGGGCCATATATAGTTCACTCAGGGCCATATGTAATGGAACCTGGTCTTGCCAAATATCTAACCCTGATCTGTTCTGTGATTGCCTGCAACCACACATTCTGATCCTGCTCTGTCCATTCACCCCTTACATATAATGTCTGCAATAGGGGTTCTTTAGCCATATTCATCTCTACCAAAGTCGCCATTCTGGAAATATTAATTTCCTTCCTGACTTACAGAAGTTTATTTTATTTTTGCAAAACAGACCGTTTCCTTAGAGCGTTGCTATTGAGGGGTGCTTTTCACAGTGTAACACAGCGTGGTAGCCCAAAAGGATATATGTACTCTGTCAGTTAACACACTCTATTAGACTGTCACAAGTGGTATATCCAATTCAGAAATCCCGCTACGAGCCCCCAATCTTGTAAGTGATTTCAACCCGGCTCTCCACCTAAGTCAATGCCTAGCGTGTGATGCACAGTTGGAACCCTTAATTATATATATTTTTGTCTATGAGTTCTTTTATTTCTGAATGATGGACCCTTATATCAAGCCGCCCTCTTTGAATCCCCCCCCGGTCTCACTGAACCAGGAAGCAGGCTGTTTTACAAAGTTAAAAGATTTATTTTGAGAATTTGAACAATATATATATCACACTTTTATGAATATGAACAATATCTAGATATCACACTATTCATATTTATACAATGATCACCATTGGGTGATATTACAATCAACAATCTCTTCAATCAGTAGGAGTGTGGATGAGAAGAATAATGTAGCACAGAATAAAACGTTGTGTGTGTTCAGTCAAATGCAATGATATGAAATTAATGCAGCACAGAAATAATACATTTGTGTGTTCAATCAAATGCAATGTAATCACTCTTTCCCCCTGCACACTACGCAATCCCTCCAATATGCAGTATAGAGATGGAAGGAGAGAACACAGGTTTCAGGAATATACAATCTCAACCAATGCAGTTTCAATCCCAATTCCCACCCAGCAAGCAGAGAGATACAGGAATGATTTCAAAACAGGTCAAATGCTTTTGAATGTGGCTTTGAATCAATGGAAAAACATGGAAAAATGACATTAATTCTCTAAATGGGATTCAAAACTTGCGGGAGCAGCTTTGGATAGTTTCAGGTAAACACTAGCAATGATGATTGAATAACTAGCAGATTGGAAATTGAATTCTGAGGTTGGATGCAAAGAATAGCTATTTTACACGTGATGAAATTGAGCCAAATGTAAACTGCGGAAAACTTTTCAGCGTGCGAGAAACGCGATTACAGAGAAAATACATACTGAGGATGTTAGCTTCAATTTAACACTTAAATTTCGTTTCTAGCATATACGGTTCAGAAGTTACAGAGGGTTTAGTAGAGGTTGATTTTTCTCAGAAAGTGTCAAGATTTTCAAATGAAAGATGCGCTTTTGAATTACAAACACAATTTTCTGTACACTAGGGAGGCTATGAAGATGCAAAATACCCAATGGGACAGCCACCAGATCAGGGCACCTCTGTTCTGACTTTTGCCCGCCGAGACACTTGTCTTTCTTCAGCAAATATATTAGAGCAAAGATGATATTATCACTACAATTAACAAAGGACTATGTGTGTAAGGGAAATATTCAGAAAAGACAAAAGAGATTCTACAATGCAGTTCTGGATATGATAGAATGGTTCTGGATTGGATTACTTAAGGATAAGATACCGGCTATGGACAATTCTATGCTAGATACTCACAACTATGGTTTGGAATAGGCCCGTCAAAGATCTGGTCAAAGGTTTTGGACTGGAAATCTGCTATCCCACCAGACAGGATTCAGGCACCCGGTTCTGCACTCAGCATGGCACTCTGGTCTCTGCACGGCCTCTGAACTCGATCTGACGGGTTGGTTCTGGGTTACAGCTATCTGGTTACAGCTCTGCTCTACTGGTTTGGATCTCTGGGTTCTGGCAAGAGTTCTTGGCAAGAGCAGAAACAGCACAGCCAGGCTGTTCAATTTTTTGGTGTGCTCCTTTGAAGTCTGGGGTTAAAATCAACTTTCAAGATTTTAAAGGCCAAGCTGAGAAGGGTTCAGCTTTTGAACTGGGCTTTCTGCTTTCAGAGTTCTGGAGTCTTGGATCTAGGTTCTCCTGCAGAGTGCTTCGCCGACAATCAGTTGAAGTGTGAATCTGTCTGTGTCCCTAGGTCCTAAACTGTCCCTATTTATGTATTTCCCAAAGGGATGGGTAGGCTGAATCATCTAAGCACACCCTCTAGGATTCCTATTGGTTAAAGTATTTTCCCTCTCCTGATTCGAGAAGGAAATCTAGTGTCATAGTGATGCTGCATTTCACAATCCAGGGAGTACCTCCCTTTGTTTCAGTAAAGTAAATCTATTTTTCACATAAATCATATTTACAATATCACCAACTTGCTAATAATACATAGTCACATCACATATTTAGTACAGCACGTATCCGTCTGAGTTCCATCTCGGTGAGAGCTTTAGTTCCAATTTTACAGTTTTTCGTGGTTTTGGTTGGCTATCCAGTGTCAGATCTGTCCACATTTTTCTTCATACATGCGCATGACATCTGGGCATAATCCTGTGAAGTTTCATATTTCTAATATTATCGCAATTGCTACAACATCAACATTTTGCTAGTCCTGTCTCTGCACATCGCAGATTTCAGAGTAGTTTCAAACTGTGAGCAGAAATTTCCTTTTAACAACACTATATTTACAGATTTTTACCAATTTTGTTCAGTTCTCTGTGAGTCTTTTTCAAAAAGATATTTTCTTGTGGGTCAAGAAACACATATCTGTCTGGTCCCGCCCCCAAGGTTTGGCTGGGCCAGAGCACTCCCAGGCTCCCTTCCTGCTGGCAGTTGTTTTCTGTTGACAGTTGAATCTGCATATCTTTTCAATCATCTCTCCTCAAAGCAACAGGCCAAAATCTCCTCCCACCTCCAGGGTGAAGATGCCTATGAAGTACTTTGGCTAACATTAGTTCACTTTTAAAACACTGTTTTAAAATTATCTTTTCTAAAATAAACTTGACATTTTCAACAAATATTCCCGCAGATCTCTTCATTCCAGTCTTTTTAAAACATAGAAATTGAATTGTAGCACCCTATATTGCTTTTGATGGCAAGTCTCTTCTTTTCCACAATTTGATCTTAATGTACAAGTTTAACTAACAGTATAAGTAAATGACAGCTCTGACACACTGGTGAACGGCGGTACTGTGCCCATATCTGACAGATTTTTCCAGGCAAGCACCTTTTTGAATGTGGATTTTCTTTTGATGAAATGTGCTTCTCCTGACATTGTGCTTAGGTGGAATCTTTAAATAAAGTGATGTTAGACACCCAACAAGGATGTTGGATCTTTTCTGATGTTTGGGGAACCATGATTTTTCACTTTCAACAGCCAAGGAAAAACAGATTTTAAAACACTTCTGGATTTTCCTTGGCAATGCAGCACTGCCTTTTCAAGCAGTTCTATTTCCCTCTGTGGGCAGCCCAATGACAGGTGTTGGCAGTGTGGTCTCCTGTTTTACCACTGACATAGGCAAAATGGATTGGAGGCCTATTTTTCAGATTTCCCTGCGCACTTCTCAGAGATTTTTAGTGCACAAAAGGCTTTTCGGCGGCCATTTTGTTGTTTTTGATGAAAGCAGCACACAATGATGTTGCAGGGCAGAGCCTAGTGGGTCAGAACATCCCTCATCTTCTAGGAACCTCACACAGGCAGAGATATAGTACTGAGGAAAGGTGCTTTCTTTTACTCCAAGTACATTCTTGAATTTAGAAGAGACATACATAGATCACTACACAGATTGTATGAAATCAAAAAAAACACATGTACTTTCTCAACAAAGAGAAACAATAGATCGAGAAAACAAAACCAATATAAATTTCTCAAAATAACTGGTTTAGAATATTTGAAATTGCTCATGTCATTAGATGAACGCTTGGAAATGTGTACATCATGATTCCTACAAGATCTGGATATAGAACAAGCTATCAGCTCTACCAAATTACTAAAGAGTAACTCAAAATGTGTACGACACCTTCGAGGAAAGAATGTAACTGACACGTTCTTTGATCTGGTACCTCAAGAAATCCACAATTATCAAGATAAAGGCTTTAATAAAACTCTATTCACAAAGCATAATCTCTGAAAAGTGAAAAGAAAAGCCCTCAGGGATGTACACTTGACATCAGGGTAGTACAGGAAGAAAGACACATCTAAAATAATGGAATTATGGCCATACAAAAAAAAAAGATTATCATTTGTGCTACAGAAGTATTACTGAAAAAAACAGGGGGAACAATATTGTATGGTAAAAAATCCAACCAGTCCAACAATATGTTTCTTTCCTAAAAACATAGCAAATATACAGGTTTGCCATGAGTGAGATGAACTGAGAGTACTATATATTCACTAATGGAGCCACTTTCCAGACCAGTGGGTGGATACTCGAGACAAATGGTGGAGGAGTAGCCATGCGAGCTAAGGGAAACACTGCATGTTTTAAATCATTTGAAAAGGATACATTAGGGTAAAAACTATGGGTGGTGTATTTGTACAATTCATTTTACATGAACAAGTGAAAGCAGCATTAGTATTTGCTCTGCCAAATGATCAGCCTCCTACTTCACAGAAAGCAGATGCTGAATTCATTTACTGATTCAGCCTTAAAACTATGTTTTTATAATGTTGATTTATATCAATGTCTCAAATAATATATATGAACTTAAAACCTTCCCCTTTTTTGCAAAATTAGTTACAGGATACATTGAACAGACCAAAGCACTGAAATATGGAACAGACAAAAATGATATGTGAGCCTGATACATAAATGACATTTACAGATTTTTGGATAAAATACATGTTGATGTATCACAAATCTGAGATTTTCTCATCTTGATATGGAAATGTACAGCAGTGATAAAAACATTAAAACAAAAACATTCCGCAAGGAGAGAGAACACAATTCATTCATTCAAATTAGTCACACGTTGCCACACATATAGTACAATATGTGATATACTGAAATCTTGAATGTTTTTTTCTTCTTTTCTTCTTCTTCTATTTTCTTCTTGGATCTCTTTCAGACCTTGTGCAAATCTAATTGATTAAATACAAGTAAAAAAAAATAATCATAATAATAATATGTGATATACTGGTAGGGGAATTCATACAAGCTAAACGTAATTGCACCAGTGAAATTGAGTACAAAATAGATATGGATGAGACAAAGGAAAGAGTTCTCAAAACAGGTTACACTATTTACATGATAACAGGTGCCAAAAATAAGGGTAATGAAAGAAAATAAACAGATCTACTAATGCCAGGCGAGAAAAGATGTAGTTATGGAACAGGTCTGGGGTATTATGTGATATAGCTCACACCATTATATAGTGTATTAATTGTTGAAAGGGCATTGGGAATGTTAGTGGCTTACAAAGCCCTATGAACTTTAGTAGGAGAAAAACAAGGGTGGGCTACAAGAAAAACACAGAGCATACCAAATGTTTTATTTCCTAGTCAGATATCATTACTGGAAGATAAAGGAAGGACATGGTTAAGGGTTCCAACACATGTTTTAACAATTGTGGGATGTGTAATATGTGTAAGTGTGCACTGAATAACATAGATGGTATAAAGGTGCATATGGTGATCTAATCAAAATTCAGTAATTAATCAATTGTAAAAGTATGTATGTGGTATATGCAATTGTTTACATCTCAACTATGTTAAACTTTGAGACCCTTGCACTCAATTCACTGTTGATTCCCAATAATCCAGTTTGAACAACTATTTTTCTGTGAAATTAGGAAACATGTCATAGAAAAGGATACATCACCATCCTTAAAATGCTTTGTAAATTACATATGTCAGTTTAAATAAAAATGTAGACAACAATCACATTGAATTAATTGGGATTCAAGGGAAAACAAAGCTCAAATTGTATATCTCCAAGTGGTGCTCCACGGTCAAGGCCCTATACCAACATCCACAATGTGAGGATGAGGGGAAATGTCCTAAAAAGAGTCACATTCCCAAGATACCTGCCAGAAGAGAAGGTGATTGTACATGAAATTTCAATTTAATCTCATGTTAACTAGGAGCTAGGTCTTGTATTCCTAGACCTGACAGACTATGTTGTGGTAATAAACTTCAAGGTACAATCAAGGTGTTAAAATGTTTGCTACTATGTTGCCTCTTCTTTACAATGAAAGAAGCAAATATTGCAAGGAGACAATTGATATGCTTTATGTTATGGCAGATGACAGTTTATGGAATACATTTCGTTTAGAATGGTCATACTGTATAAAAGGAAAAGGAGTGGACTTGTTTTTTTGACCTTTTAATCACATTGTCATTGTTGAGTTGTGCCTAAAGCAAACGTGTTTCTATTAATTACATTTTTACAGCAAGTTGTCATGAAGCAGGGTCACCCAGGCTGGGCAGCCTTCCTCTCACCTGATATCTGGGGGTCTGTCAATGGGCCACCTGGACCCAGGCTTGTGTCCCCAACTCGACCCCCAAATCAGTGGGGAGCTTTCTTCGGGCAGCAAGGGAGGACAAGGTCTGTGGCCATAAAATGCATTGCACACACTTCCCAGGACTGTGCTCTACCACAGAGACACCACAAACATAAAGAAATACAGCTCTAAGTATCAGAACCTACCTGCACTTATTGAAAAACCAATATGCAGCCCTTTTCCCTTGTTGCAAGACTGTTTTCATTTTCTGCACTCTCTTCTCAATCTGTTTTCAGATTGATGCTCCTTCAAAAACAACCAGTATGTCTGAACACCTTATGACTCAAGAAACCCTCAAAAAGTCTAATGAAATTTTTAAAAGAGTGCAAGGTGGGAAACTGGCCACGCCAGTGAAAGGCAAGATTACTAACTTCTTCCTAAATACATCTTCAACATGTACAAAACCACCACTGTTTGTACTGGTGTTCCATGCACGGTAGAGGCCCTATACCAATACCCACAATATGCGGATCAGGTAAAATGTCCTAGACAAAGAAGAACATTACTAAAAATACTTGGTGAGATTTCCATATCAGAAGAGAATTCTTTGTTAGCCTGCTTAGGAACAACACTAACCAAATCCATCATCTCAGCATTAGAGGTTGATTTGGTTAGTGACACGAATGGTGTTCTAACTATTGAGCCTGGAATATACTGAGACGAGTGAAATTGAAAACACATTACCGTGCAGGCAGGTGGATATTGTTGTACGCCCTGAACATGAAGATCTTAGGGAAAGAAGTTTGCAATTGACACCTTTATTACCCTTGCTAAATTATACTGTCATGGATGCTGATCCTGAATCTGAAGTAAACATTTCGGCTGGCAAATCTAGAGTTATAGACATAGGAATATCATGAATAGATGGATGAGCTCCATGGTATCTGAAGGGCAACTCTTCCTATTAGGCATGGCTGACCACTTGACATCTCATAATTCTCTGTCCTCTACTTTAAAGTTCCAAGCTCTGGATTTTGTATTGACTTCTCTTTTTAAGCACTGTGAGTGCATACATAAAAACTCATACTGAATCAGTAAATTACATTTTTCAAAATAAGTCCATTCACAGAAACAAGACTACATTTGCTCTATCTCACACCCTACATACATGCAGATCAGCAGAATAACAAAACAACAAGGGAAATGAGGTGAATCTCCCCTAAACAACACCAAAGAAAGCAACATTGCCACACAGTACACCACCAAAAACAGGCATGACCAAGGGCATTATCAACTAGAACAAGACCATGACCACGAAGAAGACATCAACTCCATCTGCAACCTAAGTGAACTACTCAATGAAGAAATAGACTCCACAGACCAAGACATGCAAATCAAAGGCATCAACAAACATCCACACGAACACTAAAGGACACAACCTAAAACCAATTAAACCACAACAGATACAAAGATAAACTTCAGCCCAATCAACGCTCGATCGATATCAAAACACACAGCTGAAATCCACGAGGAGACAGAGGATTATTCCTCCTATCCCTCACTAACACCTGTATAACTCAAATCTACAAGGTCACAGATCACAACTGTCTACCCAACAACTTCAAAAGCAAACAAGTGAACAGAGATGGAAAAAGAGGAGGATGACTCACTATGGCTTACAAGGACCACCTAAAAATAACAGCAGCTCAACCATTAAACATCCCAAACTGTGAATAACTTGTCGTAAACATAGCCTCAGACCCTCAAACCAATATTACGTTTCTACTCATCAACAGACCACCGACTTACGATGCTACATTCATAAATATCTTATGGAAGACGTCACCAACATGACAGTTAAGAACAGCCAACTAATCATCCTTGGAGACTTCAACATCTGGTTTGAAGAAAAAAACATTAACCCACCCAAATATCTAACCAACCAACTTGCGACATTGAAATTGCATAATATAGTAAAAGGAGCAAAGCACTCAGCAGGTCACATGCTAGACCCAATCTTCAATAACAAATACCTGGTTGTAACCTCACCTCCAATGCAAATCCATGGGAGTGACCACCTCATTATACCATTTGTGGTGTACTCTTCATCTAGAACACTAGACAAGCCCCACGACAATCCTCCAAGCTTGAAAAGAAACTGGAGAATCACTGACAGCATGGAACTTAATGCCAAACTAATGGCAAAACTGAATGTCACCACTGTTAACATAACCAGCAAAGAAGGAAAGAACAGCCACACTCCTAAAATGGAACAAGGAAACAATTGATGATATCACAACCTTTTATCCCATCACCTAAAGAAACATGGTTCACGCCCCATCTCAGAGCATTGAAAAAAACCAAACAGGAGACTAGAACAAGAATGGAGATAAACCTATGGTCAACACAAAAACATATCAAAGATAAATCAGATTATACAATGGATAAATACTCAAATCAAGGAAACAATATCACAATGAATGAATAGGCATAGCAGGCAATGAACAAAAAGAAATGTTCAGCATCATAAACGTGACTAGAAACCCATATATGTGCAACAATTAACTGATTACCACACAAAAACTATGCAACAACCCCACCAATCATTTCAAGAACAACATTCAGCAAATCATCTAAGCAGACCAAACAACCCCAATTACCAACTCAGCCAACCAAAACTGCAGCCAATGGGCAGACTAAACTGCCTTCCCCCAATCTCAATGGACACATTCAATAGCCTGGTGAGCAAAAGTGAGATAGCGGGTTCCCTTTTAGATCCCTGTCCATTGGACGTCTACAAAAAATCCCATCCCAGAAAGCACTGTCAGAACACTATCTCAATGAATTTAACCTCTCACTAGAATCAGGAACATTGCCATGAGCCTTCAAATTGGCTTACATCAAACCACTCCTTAAAGACACTACAGGAAATGTCCAAGACCTCACCAACTACCGACCAATTTCAAATATCCCATACCTGGCAAAACATTTAGAAAGCTATGTCTATAAACAAACCCTGGAATACGTTGAAAATAACCATCTGTTAGATCAAGCGCAAGTAGGCTTCAGACCCATGAGATTAACAAAAACTTCTCTTCTGTCCATCTGGTAGGATTTGAAGACTAAAGCTGACTCTAACAGAAACTCATAATTAATACTACTCGATCCCTCACCATCCTTTGACATGGTCAACCACAACAAACTCACTAAAATAATAGAAGACATCAAAATCGGCAAAACACATCTCTCCTATGGATAAAATCATTTCCTGTTAGAAAGAACCAACATTTCTTTGCTAGTACCATTCAAATCAACACCTCAAAAAAACAACATGCAGAGTGCCACAGGGCTGTCTGCTATCACCATTGCTCCTTGATATCTACATGACACTACTAATCAACCTCATCAAGAGACATGAGGCCTCATTCCAAGGATGGCTGTAACTCGCTGGTGCTACCGGTGGGTTTCTGCCATGCTCGTAACACCAAATTCGCCACCTGACTTCCCAGTGCCACTGTGATATTACAAGCCCAGGGGGAGCAGGAAGTCAGGCGGCAGATTTGGTAAGTTCCCATTCCCGTGGTGTTCCATAGGACTTCATTGGTATGGGGACTCGGAAGCACCGGCACCATTGCTAATGATGCTGGTGCTTTCATGACAACCCTGCCAACCGGGGCCATTGCGCCCAGCATGTCAGACCTGCCGCATGCAATGGCCTTGGCAGGCAGAGTTGTAGTTTGCTGCTCCGGAAAGGGTGCCAGTAAGTTGCTAACGGAACCCTTATTTCTGGCCCATCAAACTTAGAATGACGCCCCTACAACTACGCAGACAACACACATCATCTATAAAACTTATGCCAGTGAAGAGGAAAACACAACTATATCTGACTGTCTCAAGCAACTAAACCAATGGAGGAGGAGCAACATCCTAAAACTCAACCCAGACAAAACTAAAATTATGATTAGCCCCAATGATATGGCAAACAATCAGCACCTTTCATGGCCCTCCAAACTGGAAAATCCACTGGAACTGTCTGTGGTGATCAAACACCTTGTAATCATAATGGACAAAGAACTAATGCTACAACCACAAGTCAATGCGATTGTTAAGAAATGCTTATTCCATCTTCACAAAATTAAGACAATACTGCCATTCCTATCCTTCACACACACAACACTTGCCATCATCTCCCTCTCATGTATAATAGCATACACCAACAACATCTACTTGGGAATGCCAGATTCCCTGTTCAGAAAGCTACAATGGATACCAAACAGTAGAAAGACTACTCCTTAAACTCACCAGAAGAGATGCATCACAACGGCACTAAGAACACAGTGTTGGCTGCCAGGTAAAAAGCAAATCTTCAAAACACTGTGCATAATACACAAAGCAATAAATGGCTAAGAAGTGGAATTCACCAAGAAATAAATAACCATCTACAAACCAGCATGACGACTAAGATCCAACAATGACATCTGCCTTGAACCGAAAATATTTCAAACAGAAATGTGGAGGTTCAGCATTCTCCTGCATAGCAGCAAATCTCTGGAACTCACTCCCCAAGGAAATAAGAAAGACAGAGGACCACTCAACTTCAGGAAGTTGTTAAAACATGGCTCTTTAATGATCCTTACTAAGAACACCCCTGAATGACAAACTCCACCCAATACAAAACAAGAAAAACCCACGGGAATAAAACTGCCATAAAGATATGCCTTACCGCAGACAAATTCATTGAGTGGTTAAGGCGCTCAGTCGAGGTCTGCTGGAGGATGGACATTGTTTTGAAACCGGGGGTGTTAGAAAGGTGTAAAAGTTGAACTTGGATAAGGCTCAGGATAAACTATGCAGTGGGCTTGGATATAATTTTAAGGTAAACATTTGGTGGAGTCTGGATGTAATCCTGGAATGTCAAAGTAATCACATTTGAGTGTAACACATGAGTAGCCAATGCTTGCACATGACTAAGAGGGTGACACAAAAATCCTCAAACCAACTAACTACCCTCACACTATTCTGCTTCTTATTCTAACCCAAAACTATACACACATAACTCTATTGCAATAAAACATAAGACCAACATAAACAACATCCCACACACACCACACAACACTGAACAAGAAACAGACCTAAGAAACAAACTGGCCAGACATCTACACACTGAGCACAGTACAATGACTGCATACTTTGCAAACCAGCACACAGTGGCCAGTCCTCTAACATTAAGCTACCAACAGCACATCAAAGCTCTTGCACATCTCCCTCTGTATCCCACTAACAACCCCAAGCCCCTTCCCTTTTAAGATCCCCCAGGGAGCCAAGAGACCACACAAGTTACAGCAGTACATAACAGAACTGAACATATCTATGGTATCTCAACCAGAACCAGGCAGCAGGCTTCCCTCTGCTTGCATCCAGTTGGCACGGCCATTCCTTTCTTGCGAAGTGCCCAGAACACCGGGTGAGCTGCTCCCTCTGACTGCCCGCCACCTATTGGCTGGTTGCTAGGGTCTCATGACCAGAAGCGTCCTCTTCATGGATCTGCCCTGGGCAGCCATGCCCCCACAGCAGGGTATGGGCTCAAGGCAAAGGACAGGCCCATTTGAGCAGCTCTTCTCACTGTCCGCCCATGGACGACAGAGAAATCACCCTGCAGCTACAACTAAGGTGAGGTGGATTGGGCAGTGAAAATAGTCATGAATGGGCTCAACTAAAAGTCTACCACTTCTATGTTACGACCATCATATTATAATACTGTGTAGATTACCTGTTTCACCCTCCCTCACCCAGATAACCTGATAGAACTATTGGGAGTTATCTGAGTGTAGCACTTAGTTGTATTTTCGGGGTAGGAAATGTGTTACTCTTAGATGGATTTTGTAGTAGGAAATGTGTTACACTTAGATGGATTTGGGGGTAATAAATATGTTGAATTAGATGCACTTTTGGGTTATTGAAATGTGTTACACTTAAATTGATGTGGGGTGTAGGAAATGGGTTGCTATATTTTGGGGTAGAAAATCTGTTGCACTTAGATGGATTTCTGAAGTAGGAAATGTGTTACACATAGAGGGATTTTGGGGTAGGAAATGTGTTGCACTTGGACAAAGTTTGTGGAGTAGGAAATGTGTTGCAACTAACTAACCTTATTAAAACCTCAACATTCAGCACCCACCCTCAAACTCTTAACTAAACATAACCCTACCTCCTACGGCACCAACAACCACACACACTTCACAACACCCAACAAGAAGCCAATCACAAGCACACACAAAACACCCGTGTACATTCATACCCCAACCCCACATGACAAGGCCTAACCAAAAACACACCAATGCTCAATGCTACCAACAGCACATCAAAGCTCTCTTGCTCTTCTCCCTCTCAGTCTTACTAACAAATCCCCCCAGCCCTCCTTCCGTTGCAGATCCACCAGAGATCCAAGAGACCATGCAAATAGCAGCAGTGCACTGTACAAGACCATATAACATAACATAACATAACATAACATAACAGAAACACATTTAACACCTTCAGAAAGATGTCAAAAATAATTGCTACTTTATATTGATTGCAATCATCAGTATTAAAAGACATCTATGGGTGAGGATCACTCCGCAAATTATAGTATACCAAGAAGAAATCTATTAAGTGGGAAACTAACCACAGTCAACATGTTAAAACAAAATAAAGGGAAATTGAAGGCCAAATAAAAAATTTAATAAATGAAGTCATTGAATTGGATTCAGTTAAAGCTGCTTCAGAAACTGATACAGAAGGACACAAACCTAGTAGAAATACCAGTTCACAAAAAAATAAAGTTCTCAAAGAAAGTGTCTCATAGATATACATTTTTAAAACATATGCAAATGTGCCTGGAAGTCGGGCATCCTCAGATGTCATTAGATACGGATAAGATTCTTTGAACCAGTGGCTTAAAGTGGCATTACAATGTGATAAAGACATTTGTGACTTTCTCTCACAGTCCGCCCTGAAACATGTCCAGCAGGCAGCACTTCCTAAAGAAGTTCCACAAGATGAGGCTGTTGATTTTAAGGATGTAGTCCTCTTATTTGAGTTCAATTAACTGGCAAACTCTCTTTCTATTAGCAGAACTTGATCAAGGCCTCCATGTCACACAGTCTCCACTCAGTAATGCCTAATCACTTTTGTTTAGAAAAAATACATCATTTTATTCATATATCAAAAGATACAAGCTTTGTTCAACGTGATTTACATATTTCATTACACAATTCATGCACATTTAGACATTACATAGGTAAACTTATTTTCAATTCAACATAAACAAAGCCCTAGTATGTAACATAAATCCCAGAAAAAATTGAACAAACATATATGTCTAAGTGCAATATATTTGCAGTATGTTGATTGCTTCTTAGAAGTTGACATTGTGTGTTTTTCGACCATCTAAAGACATCAAGTTGTGCGCATGCAAATCATGGCATTCATCAGGACATAACCAGTTAATTTTTAACACAACCCAATGTGATCGTGTGTCTACAATTGAAACATATGTAGATCGATTCTATTACAAATGTACTACCATAAACTGGAAGAACACTAATCTGGAGGGTTTTGACCTTAGGGACTTTGGCCCAAAGAAGGCAATGGTTAATGTTGAAGAAAGATTGGTCAAGGCATTGAATGGAGAAGGAGACTGGAAATCCTTTACTAAGAACATATACTCAGTTAAACATTTGAAGGAAGGAGTGTAGGATTGGTTTTGTTTGGCTGGCGCTCTCCAACCAATCATGATATGGAGACAATGGAAGACATTCCCACTACTTTCTTGGAATATAAGAGGCCAAATACCCTACCTGGAGGAAGAAGACCTATGAACAATCTAAAGAAGAATGCAGGCATGGCCTTGAAGGAAACATGGGCTGGTGGTGATCTCAATTGTGATAGTGGGAACCAGATGGTAACCCAGGCAAGAACTGGCAGAGTGGGGAGACCAAAGGGAGGGTTACTCCTTATTGTCCCTAATCAACTTGATATACGTAAGATTGATCTGGATTGTGATATTGTTTCCTTGTGAGGAGAATCAAGTTGAATCAGATGGGAGCCTTCACTGAGGTTTAGGTGGTCTATATTTATGATCCACCTGGCCTCATGCACACTGAGGCAATTATGTCTTCTATGTGAGCCCCTTGTGAAGGCTACAAATAGCTCATGTTAAGAGACCTTAATGCAAAGATTCCCTCTTTCCCAACTGATTAAATTGTATCTGCTTTAGATATTCCAGTTGCACAATTAAGGCAGACTACATGGGACATGGACATGGGAGCTTATGTAACTTGTGTCACTCATGCTAAATATAAACAACTAATCAGGCATAAATCAGTATGAAATGGTATTGTTTTTATGATTGATGCTTTATAAAAATCGAGATTAGCTGTATTTTAATAATAAAATAAACTACGTGTACAGCTTTCTGTATTCTCTGTAGTACACACGATGGGTCAGATTCTCAAATCGATGCGTATTTCAATGTGCATCTCAAATCGACAAACTGGATGAGCTTTGAAATGTGCAAACATGAAAGACATTCCCCAGCACTTGTTTGTACTAGATGCAGGGGAGGACCAAATGCACAATAGGTTAATGTCTGCCAATTTCATGCATTTTCTTTGAAGGTGAAGTGCAGAGGTTCTAACTTTAGCTCTCCCGCTTGCATGTCTAATCTTCAAATAATACCGCTAATATACACTGGACCCTTGCTGGAGATATCACACCCCGATCAGCTTGATTCCATGGTCAGGCAAGGTTGTGTGTTAGCACCCACAATGTTTTGTGTACTTATCAATACAATTATCAACAATTTACCCTTTCGGCAAACTGACGCACCAAAATTGGGAGAGGAAAATGGGGCACTTTTTTGTTTGCAGATGATGCAGTTTTGATTTCAAAACACCCAAATGGTTGTGCACATTTTAGTAACATCTGTTCATGAGGGTTGTATGTGAAGTAGATTATTGAAGAACCACAAGGCAAAATCTATGGTATTTAATGTACAGGGTACTAGGGTCACACCTAGGCTGAACATTGATATTGAGGACGACTTAATAGTACAGGTATATTGCTCCGTCATTTATGCATACAATTTACAAGCAATGGTAGCTGGGTCAACCAGACCACAAGGCAATGCTAACGTTGGAACGACAGAGTAATGAAATAATGAAGTTTGCAATGAAACATGGCAATGGGGCATCCTTCCCTATGTTTGTTTGTTTGTTTGTTTATTTATTTATATTGCGCACCAGACCCTTAGGTTACCGGGCGCAGCAACAAGTATATGCGAAGCTTACAATGTTACAATGTTATATAAATGTTACAGTTATACAATTTTCAGGCATGAATGGCTGCCATTTGTAGGGGCATTGTACTTCCCATATTGCACCTCTAACATCACATTATGCCTAGAGATTAATAATCAACCCATCAATTATGCAATATCAATCAATCCAGCCTATCATTGGCTCTTGTTATGGTCTTCCACACATTTGGTTAAATACAGGCAGGACATGTCTGATCTCCTTTCTCAAAGTGGTTTTTAAGGAATTAACATTGTGTAAGTGTGCTAGAGCAAACTTTACCAGCTAGAATTGAACGATATGTGGTATACCCCTCAGCAAATGTCTCATCCCATTAAGTCAGTTTTAGCTGGTAGGCATAAAAGATTGCTTTGGGACAGGGATATGGTGGTGTGTTATAATTCCGCACTCGGCACCCAGTATTGGGTCCATAAGAATGAATTTGTATATAAAAAAAATATCTGTTAACAGGTCCCCCAGAATTGCCCTTTCTGTGTTTGTTAAGTTCCGACTTGGAATTGTACCATTGTTTGACTATCAGCTAGTCTGAGGACAGAGTAGTAGTGATGTCTGTCCTGTTTGAAAATTAGGAAAGAAATAGTATACGTCCTTCTCATTTGTGCAGTTTACAATGGAGTGATGGCACGTTACTTAAAACCATTACTACAACGTTGCGCAATCCGCCAGACTTTGGCTTCATGCAAATCCAATGGATGTGATCTAGTGATGTGTACTGTTTCCACTTACTTGTGCAGAGCGTGTTCCATGAGGCCAAAATACCTTAGGTGCAACTAGGTACTATACATTCATAGAGACCTTCACTGATATTAGAACATTTCCACACACTTCTTATTACTAATTATGTCTTCTAGTAAGCACCACCTTCTTGATTGCCTTATCAGCTTAGATAGGCTGGCTGAGTTGACACTATGCACTTGCTCTTTGATTACCTGTTGACATAAGGTATGTTATGACTCCGTAATGATGAATTTGATTCACAACATTGTGGTAGAGATCTGCTTTGTGGGGACATAGGAGATTTGATTCCAGAAGGTTTTTATTTTGAAATTATGTTTATTTTATTGTGTTTTTATGAATATTAATGCAATCAATTTGTGAATAAGTGTAACGTGATGTGCTTTGAAATGTATAGTTTTAAGTGTGTGCTATTAGGTGGCACTACCTTTAAGAGGACACTAGTGTCATTAAAATAAGAGCTTTAACATAAGAGCTACAAATATGAGCTTTGAATGAGGGTCTGTAATACTTTACAATGGGAGGAGGGATACAGAGTGCATGTGGTGTTGTTCGATTATTCAATCCCTTGCATTCCCTGCATCTATGGCTAACGCTACCCATTACTGCTCATCTCCATGGAGGCAACCATCTTGGGCTACTGTCTCTAAGGAAGAGCTCTTGAAACAAGTCAAAACTGGCAGCCATCTTTGAATGTGGCAATGCTCGACCCAAAAATGCAAAATTCTAGTGTGGGCTGTGTTTTGGGTCAAAGTAGGCCACTTTTTTGGCAATTTCTTAAGTTACTTCATCATGCGTCAAGTAGTTTTGACCAGTGTAACAGAATACATATTCTTTAAAATGCAGTTTGCATCACGTTTTTATCAACAATCTCCCCCTTGTGTATTGTTCAAACAGTCCGTAACATAAGAAATGAATTGCCATTTCGAACTGTGTGCCATTTTTTCAGTGGTGCTTGAGACAATTGTATGCCCCGTTCCGCCCTGTCTACGTTTACAACTTTCCTTTGAAAACTAGATTCACAAAGGCTATGCGTAATGTAGGAATCTATTGTGCAGGGCAACAAGAAAACTACAAGTTGCATTAAAAAAGGCCATTTACACCTGTGTTGGTGATGGTCTTGCTGGCACAAATTGCCAATTGTGCTGGCACAGTTTTAGAGGAAGGATTTTTTTTTTTTAACCCAATTCAACAATATTTTTTTCTAACGCTGCAGAATATTTTTCCATGATATATTTTACCGCTTTCACCACACAGCCCCCTAAGTTGTGAGGCGATGTCTCCCATTCAGCAAAAGAACATTGAGGTGTAAATTAATCCACAGGAGGCAGCTTCTGTAGATGGCACTGGTTTGTTTGTGAATGCTTTTGATGTTAAACCGTTATGGGGATGTACTTTATTTCAAGTGGCCCACCCCTTGATACACCCACAAATGTATTCACACACCTGTTCAAGATAATGATATGGACCAGGTGCGCGCCTGTGTGTGCATGTCTGTGTATGTGGTGTGCATGATACATTTGCAACATTTGCTGATTCAAAGTGCCCGAGAACCTGCATGTTGATAGAAAAGTTAGAAAAGGTTCTGTGGATCAGTGTTACACCCTGTAATAAATTGCACGGAACTGGCGCTGATGCAGGTTATACCCTTCCAAATTTAAGAGGCACATAAACCCTGGGAAAAGTTCTGTGAGTCAGCCATACAGGTCTACATTTCAAAAAGTAAAACCCAGGCATTTGCTTTACCAAACACCCCTCCCACATCCACTAAAGACTCTGCCCACTGCCACACCCAGGTTTGCCCTCCAGCGCTGCAGTCTTTTTTTAACAAAAAAAGTCTTACGCTATGTCGGCAGACTGCAGTGCACCATGCCGCTACTCATGTCTGTGGTATGCTTCTGTGGTGAGTTTGCAATACACAACGGTATCCTGCATGTCTGTGGAGTGATTATGTGGGAAGTCTGCATTACACCATGGTCTAAATACCTGTCTGAAATAGACCACATATCCGTGCATGTCTTCAGTGTTACGGTGTCCTAAATCTGCAATACACCCGCGGTGTGGGGAGTCTGCAGTGCACATTAAGAGCCATTCATGTTGGCGGTGTGCTGAATGTGCAATACACTGTGGCATCTGTAAAAGTCTGTGATGTGATGGTGTGGTCATCCGGAGTCCAGATGCATTTATAAAAAGTGAACGAAAACTGTTCAGTTGTACATATTTTAGAAATGACGCAGTTAATGTTTATTTGCTTTTCCGCCTTTCTGTGCGAATCAGACCACCGTGTTACACAGGGGATGTAACGCTGGCATATCTAAAGTGTTTTTCTTTATTTTCTTTTTTAGATAGAGGTTGGAGAGTCCCAGCAACTGTTGATGCTGTGTTCAAACAATACATAGAGAAAAGGCAAACTCTGAAAAGCCCACTGAATAGATATGCTTTTCAAATGCAGAACATGGCCGCTGATGAGGAAGTGTGTCTGTGTGTGATGTCATCGCCCCACATTCCACACTCTGTAATACAGCCCTAGGGTGCCTATCAGGTTTGGTCATGTTACAAGCATTTTACTTATAACTATCTGGTAAATTCTAGGATTGTCAATTATGATAAAAAGAAAAGACTACCAATTTTCAAAATGCTTTTGTTGAGGGTATTACCAGCATTCCAAATCAACTAATAAGTAACGACATTTTCTGAATATCAATCTTACGGTTATTATGAACACTCATTCTAAACAAGCTCCATCAAACTGCAAATTAAACTTAAACTCACAGTGGGCCACTACTTCACAAGACTCGTGTTAGTTGTAGTACTGATGCAGGCTACCTAATGCTTAAAGCTTGCTGAATATCTTTAGATTGTAGACATGATTTCCAGTCCCATCTACGTCAATGGATCACATTGTGTGATCTTGGTCAGAATTGGTCCCTGTATTTGTTAAATAGTTAACCCCTAGTAGGGTGAGTCTTGGGAGGAATACAAAATAAAAACAAGCATTGGCAATGCTCAGCTCGATGGTCCTGCGATGTGAGGATGTCATGCAGCATGCATGTATGCTGTGCATACTAGTAACACTGATAAATATATGTCTTAGAGGTCTGGGGAATTTGGCATCAAGCACTATAAAATTTACTCAAATATTATTGCTTGCATTCTATCAATGCCATTGAAACACATATGCATGAATGCTAGCATATGGAACAAAGCAAGAGACATACTAAGTATTTGAAACAAGGTGTCCTGCTGACTTGCATTGGAGTGGATGATAAGAAAGAAGTGGCAAAATACCTTAATGCTTGCCCATTAAATAAGGTGCACAGCTCACCAATGTAAAAGCAAGCAGAGGGTTCATTTGTATGGACAACGGATAAAGCGCTATTCTGATGAGATGTTAACAATGAATGCTTGTGTGACATAGGACATGCATTTATTGAATAGCAGTGTTTCTCAAAGCCTGGATGTAGACACACATTTTTTACTACACCTTTAAAAAGTAATCATTGAGTGAAAGTGTGCTGCTTGTCAAAAGAGAAAGGATGTAAGGGCCAGGGAGATAGAGTGATTTGCCCAGGATCACACTTTTTCTCAAACGGAAAGCTGTGATTTGATCAAAGGTATTCTGGGTCAGTATGCAAAATCATGTGCCTTCACAATACGGGGACACCAAATACTGGCCACAGAGATAGTGTGCATCCTTCTCAGTTGTTATCAGTAAAAATACATGTTCACTGTTTAATTCTTGCACACATGGTTCATTTAACCATTACTAGTCAAGTGTGCACTGTCGTGTGTTTAAAAATAAATTTGGAAACTATGCGATTGGGCACTTCTGGAAAAATGATAGTCAGACACACTCAGACATGCAATGCACTGTTTTGTGATCTCACGCTTTCCAAACGATGTACACTGCTGTTCTGGAAACAGAGCATGTTGGTATTTTATTAACCCACCCATTGACATCCCACAGTCTTGATAAACTCTATGGTCACTCCCATACACAACTTTCCCCTCCCTGTCAAAGCACATGCTCCTGGGATATTTTTTTTTAGCTATCTCTGTCTTATAGCAACATCAAACGTTGTGTTGTATATGGCCTGCCAGTGTTATTTCTAGGCACCATTCGAAGAATGAACAGCAAATGTGTTCATATAGAGGAGCAGTTGGTGTAATCAAAATGTCTTAATCAAGTGTTCTTTCAGCCAATTGATTTATAATTAATATGTGTCCTCACATGTGTTATTTGCACAGAGGTCCTGTTAAATTTTTATCACAGTTGATGTGTCTTCATATTTGTTAACTTTTGCTAGCTGGGATAGATGGATGGGTTGAGCGAATGCTGCTGACTGAGCACAGAATGCAATCTAAAGGTTGCATGTTTGAATCCCATTGAAATGGAATCAGGATTAAATCCATCTATGATTGACCATAATTAGGACAATAACGTTTCAGGATACTTTTTTTTTTTTTAGTAGCGCAAAGATGAAATCTATGTTTTTTCTTGGAGGAGCAGTGGCAAACACTCTTTTAGTTGCTAGCTTATCTTGCAGCTAAGTAGAGCCCAGAATGGATTACTTGAAGATGTGAGCGCTTCTGTTTTGGTGCATTTTGTTGCATCTCTTCAGATTGTGTGAGTACCACATGTTGGAGATGACACAAAGCTTCTAGGTGTTTGGTTATTGGCCCGCCAATTGATTGACCAAGTATTAGGCATTTTGCAGGCACTGTTATTAGATGCCCACAAAAGCCCAAACTGTTGGCCTTGCCGATGCTTGTTTTATGGTTGAGGCTGACATCAAGTTTTACTGACTGACTAATGTATCCTAGGGCGCTGGCCAGCACATCTTTGTGCTACTTTCCAAGCACCCGTGAAATGCACAAGTCACCGTTGAAAATAATATGACCTGCACATTTCTATAATGTGTACATATGAAAAAAGTGTAGCCTCTGCATTTTGTTTTTCGTTTGCATTCATTTTTAGTATCTGCTCGAGTTTGTCTGTTCACTAAAGCACAACTCCTGTAGCATTCTCACCCTTCTGTCGGGAATATATTGATCACATGCAATCCTGAAATTTAAAATGTACTTTAGTATATTTGAGTGCCATGATTCATCAGAAGATATCTCAGTGTGATAAGCCCACATTACAGAGATGCCTGTTCATATGCCGGATCAAAGTACTATATTCCAACAAGTCCAATTCCGTCGTGCCTATGTCTGATATGCTAAGCTTCAATTTGTATACACTTTAGTGATAGTAACACCTACTGTACTAAAAACAATTGCTGCATGTGATAGTTCTAGCTATAAAAAAATGACATAGCATCAGTGCGACACAGACCTACAGCACAGTTCCTTTAAACAGACAGGCAGGTGTCCCATAACCGACAGACCACTAGGGAGGACAAACTGTCAACAGAGATTGCAATCTGGGCAACAAATGCTGAAGAAACATTTCACATAATATATACGTGCAAAAAGTAATGGGAAAACAAATATGTAATAAACAGCGCAACAGGTGTAAAACACAAAACAAACAAAGAACACAGTAACAACGGAGAGCAAAACAGATCACACCTAATAACATATAAGAGAGACAGAGTAATTTACGTAACGTACATAGGGAGAACCCTCCTAAGCAATGCATACTAAACAATGATTGTACAAATTAAAAGTCTTGATGTGAAATGTATCAGATCTGGACAGTGAAAGTACATTACTTTTTTTTAAAAAATGCATCAAAAAATTGTGAAACAATCATCAATGGATTCAGCAATATTTCATCACTAACCTGTGTCTGTAGCTGATATGTACGTAGGGGTCTGGTATAGCATTCTGTGTGTTCGATTGTGTCATAACTTCCTATTTTTGAAAAATCGCAACAACTGAAGTCTCTCAGAATCGCCCATACTGAAAGCACAGGGCCGGACCCTGCTCCACCCCTGTGCAGGGAAAATGGGTGCGGTTGGTCAATTTTCACTATCGCCAATACACGCCAGACTACTATGCTGACCTTGTATCATATCTTCCTATTTTTTAAAAATTGCTAAATCGACAATCTCCCCCAAATCGCCTATACTGATAGCACAGGGCCAGACCCCGACCTGTGCAGGGAGAATGGGTGGGGTAGGTCAGATTTTGGTATTGCCAGTACACCCAGACTTGTATCCCAACTTTGGGCCAAAATTTCAGCCCACCTAATGTTGTGAGGCTAGAGGCGACAATCACCAAACCAGCACTCTCCCAAAATGGCCTGTAGTGATAGCACAGGGCGAATGGATGGAGTTGGCCAAATTTCACTATTGCCAGTACACCCCAGACTGATTTGCCAACCATGGTCCAAAATTTCAGCCCACTGACTGTCATGGGGCTGGAGACAATCCCATACTTATAAACATACTTTACTTTCACAAATATACATTACATGGACGCGGTAGCGTCCATGTAGTTATGGTTAAGTTGGTGTTTCCATAGGAAGAGCATTTTTTGGGTGGATTATGACTTCGCTCCCTCTGGACGAATCCTCACCAAACTTTGCAAAAAAAGTATATGGTCCACTCTGAATTTTTTTGCAAAGTTTGGAGAGGTTTGGTCCAGGGGGGGCAAAGTTATAGGGGGGGTCCCAAAACTTTTGTTTTTTCCCATAGAAATAATGGGAAAAAACTTTGCGCATGCCTACATCCCAAACCGCTGACGGATTTACACCAAATCTGCGGCAGGAGCAGGATCCTGGTCCCGAAAGCGTGCTTTTGCATATTTGGTGTAAATCCGTCCAGTAGTTTTTTTTAAAATGACCAAAATGTAAGGCAAAAAAATTTGTGATATCTCTGTTCGCTCCGCGGACGGACTTCCCGGTTCTCTCCGCGGACAGTGCCGTGATTGGCCGAGCGGCTTGCGCGATGTCCGCGGACATCCGACATGTTCGCTGATTGGACGGCGTGGGGCGTGGAGCGCGTCAGATTTTTGGTGGCGCCCGACATCTTGCATTCGCGGACGACCGCGGACAGCGAGGTGAAACTTGGTTTAAAAATAGTATTTAGTGGAGTGTGTTGGTGTGTAAGAGTGTTTGGGGAGGATGGGGATAGGTGCAATGTTGTATTTTCTTCTGTGCTAGACGCTTTTGTTGTTTTCGATTTGTCTGCGGACAACACGGCTGTTCTGAAATGTTCGTAAATAAACAGAATGGATTCAGTGTTAAGTTGAAAGTGTTCTAAGAACACTCGTGGGGTCCTGGAATGTTCGCAGGGGGTGTCCTGAAGACGTTGTCTGTATTGTTCGTTGGCAAGCTGAAAGTGTTCTAAGAACACTCGCGGTGTCCGGAAATGTTCGTACATAAAGAAAATGGGAATGTCCTGAGGTGTAGGAAGGAAAATCTTTTTTTTTTACCACCAAGGATTCCCACTTTGAGGACCTAAGATGCTAGTGGTCTTCATCTATTGAAAAGGATGTTATGGTGACGTTGCACTAATAAAAACCTATACAATTCAGTAAAAATAAAATGTGTTACAGGGACGTTATGGTTAAATTGCGCTACTAAAAACCTATGAAATTCAGTGATGTCCTGAGTGTTAGTCTTAGCAGTGCACGGTGGTGGCGCGAGTTATGGTTGCTTAGCTTACCATAACTGGCGAATTCCATGGGTTTTTCGGTTTTACTTGGAACCATAACGTCCCTTTGACAATGTTTTTTCACTGAATTTCATAGGTTTTTAGTAGCGCAACTTAACCATAACGTCCCTTTAACAATGTTTTTTCACTGAATATATATATATATATATATATTCAATGAAAAATCTTTGTTAAAGGGACGTTATGGTTAAGTTGCAGTAATAAAAACCTATGAACATCACTGATGTCATCACATATCTGGGCCACTTGTTTTTGTTCCTTGACATATATAGGCCAGGTGGTTTTATTCACTGGCAGTCAGAATAATACAATTTTAAAAGGTGCTATATATCTAAATGTTAACCTTGTCATATGTTCTTTAAGTACTTTCCTTAGGGTTTGGTCTCAGCTCATGGTGAAATGAGCAGGCCTCAAACACACAATTAATTTGTATACATGAAGATGAACTTTAATGTCATTAACATTTTTTGATGATGTAGTTTCTTTCTTCCTTACTTTAGTATCCCTATAAGTGCCTCTGATTTGTATGCATTGTGGTGCTTCATATGTATTGTTTGTACCAGCACAAGTGCTGTAAGTCTTGAATTGTTAGCTAGTTATTACATATTTAACATTACTCAAAACTCTGATAAGGGAGCATTCAGTATTGTACTATCCAAAATTACAATATTATAAATAGTGTACTTCTATGGTGCATGCTGCAGTCATTGCCTATGTTTATATATAATAGTTTTCTGTATTAACAACAACACTCCAATACAATGATATTAGATGAGTACATTCTTTAATAGATTAAGTAGTTCATGATAGGTCCCCCGATCACTCCTTACATCTTGTTATCAACAATATAAACACAACTCCTTGTAGAGACTTTTCATCAAAATGTATTTCACGTGTGATGTCATCAGTGATGTCATCAATGACATTTGTGATGTCATCTTTGATGTCCTGGGTGTTAGTCTTAGCAGTGCACAGTGGTGGCGCGAGTTATGGTTGCTTAGCTTACCATAACTGGCGAATTTCAGGGGGTTTTCGGTTTTACTTCGAACCATAAAGTTCGTTCAACAAAGTTTTTTCTTTGAATTTCATAGGTTTTTATTAGTGCAACTTAACCATAACATCCCTTTAGCAAAGTTTTTTCTTTGAATTTCGTAGGTTTTTATTAGTCCAACTTAACCATAATGTCCCTTTAACAAAGTTTTTTCGGTAAATTTCAAAGGTTTTTATTAGTGCAAATTAACCATAACGTCCCTTTAACAAAGTTTTTTCATTGAATTTCATAGGTTGTTACCAGTGCATGCTATTTTCCTACAATTTACTAATATCATACTTTAGTTACCCAATATAGCAATATTTGTGTCCAATTTCCAAATTTTCACCTTAAAACTCTACCATTTCACACCATCTGGAGTAATTTTTAACACTTCTATACACTTCTTGCAACTATTTCAACTAGTTTTGCATCCGTAAACGTCTACGAACATCTGACTTCATAGCGGACCTTCCGGACAGTGCCACATGACCATACGCTGGCGCGCGGCATGATAACGTGTCTGACAACCCGTCCGCACTTCACAATAAGATCTCTGCTTGGTGGACAGTTCGGAACTGCATTTTCTACTAATCTAGGAACTTCCAACTTCAAAATTTCCCTTGCACAGCTCCAACACCTATTCCTACTCATTACCATTAACAATCTAGTACACAGTACATACTTTTAGCAAAACTGCTATTTATCTTAAAATGGCATCAGCTAATACCATCCCTCCTCCCCAAGAGCCACCACCAGTCCTTTAATCAAGGAGCATGAGAAACAGTGCCCCCTAACTTAGAAATAACACACGCGCAACATTTTCCCTTGTCCACCTACCCCTCCATATTAGTGTTTGGTTGCTCTTCCCTCATTTCCCTCCCCACCTTTCGTTCTCAGCTCTCCTGCCAAAAAAAATACATCCAAAAACAACAAACGACAAATTCCTTTAGGAACCACCGTTCACAGTTAAAAAATAGAACTAAAAAAAAAAAATGTATAGACTCCATCTACTTTATATTTCTCAGTAAAGTACATAGACTAAATAACATTTTCCAACATTTCCATTTGCATTTTGTGTTATGCTAATGGGAATATTGTGGTGTTCATGCTCTGTTCCAGGGACTGGAACGGTGGATATCGGCCCAGCAGCCCAAGTTATCAGCTCTGGACCATTATCCCCCATTCCAGCCCCTGAAATGGGGGATGAAGGTCATTAGCACCGTAGATTCCCAAAGCGGGAACCCGGGGTGCTAAAAAATATGATTTTTCTTCCAACACCGGGACGCCTCCATCGTCCCGGTGTAGGAAGGAAAATCCTTTTCCAGGATGGCCACCATGTAAAGGGAAAGTGAGGTTTCCATACAGGGCCCCTCTTCGCTTTCCATAGCAGCCTTCAGAAGGCAAAAAGAGAACCCTATGACCATATTACCACAAGCACATCTTTCTTCCCGTTCAAATCTATCCTAATTTCGAATAACTTTACCACAAAGCCAGACCCAGGTGGACATGGCCACTTTAATCCTATGTTTTGTCCCTTGTGGTCATGGCCAGTAGCCAGATTGTACGGATCATGACCTTATTCCATGACCCGGACAATCTGGCCACTGCCCTTGGCCACATGCTACCCCTCAGTCACTAAAGGTATACTGCTATTTTTTGTAGCTACATTATGACACTTGTCAAATAATAAAACACTGGCACATTTGCAAATGCATACTTGTAGGTCCTTGCCAATGCTCCTTACGCAAGTTTGCTGGAAATCCACCCATGTTTTATTTTTTCAAAAGTGTCAAATGTATGCACATACAATCATCATATAACCTAGCCCCCACTTGACAAAATCCATTCAGACTTTACAAAAACATCTATATCTAGATCTATAATCTTTTTGTAAACCTTTGTGTAGATTTGTCTAATGGCACATTTATAAGCATTTACAATATTTTGGGACCCCCCTCTGATTTTGCTCCCTCTTGACAGAATCCCACCAAACTTCGCAAAAACATGTATATCTTGATCTATTATCAGTTTACCAAATGAAGTTTAGATTCGTCAAATGGAACCTCATTTATAAGCCTTTACATTATTTTGGGACCCCCCCTCTAATTTTGCCACCTCTTAACAGAATCCCACCAAACTTCGGAAAAACATTCAAATCTAAATGTATGATCAGTTTCCCAAATTAAGTGTAGTTTCGTCAAATTGCACCTCATTTATAAGCCTTTACATTATTTTGGGACCCCCCTCTAATTTTGTCCCTCATGACAGAACCAAATTTTGCATACTCCCTCAGAATCAGCTCAGAAATATACATGCATAATATCATGCAGTTCCATTAAGTGGCGCCAAAGTTATAAGTCATCCAAGAACTGCATTTCACCAACCCTGTTATGCTGAGGTGTCCGCAAAGTTTTCATGACTGTTCGCGAACATCCAAACTGTTTGCAGACTTTTGTGGCAAAAAACACCCATTTTTTTTTTGCTTCTTGAAGCCATATCCCATCCCATCCTCATCACCCCTTACCCCCTCAGAGATTATTTGATAAGTTTGGCAAGTGTGATGTTGTGTTTTTAATATGTTTTTACTGCGATGTCCACGGACAGCGGTGAATTCCATGAATCCAAGATGCTGTGTGTTTCCAAAAATCTGATGCACTCATGCTCTTCACCATCCAATCAGCGATCACGTTGCATGTCCGCGGACTTGACACAAGCTGATTAATCAATCGGTGTCCTGTCCGCAGAGCAAACAGGGAAGTGTGTCCGTGGAGCGGAGATAGATATCACTAATTTTTTGTGACCTACTTTTTGGTTGTTTTAAAAAAACTACTGGATGGATTTTCACCAAATTTACAAAAGCAAGCTTTTGGGACCAAGCCGCTGCTGCTGCCTCAAATTTGGTGAAAATCCATCCAGCGGTTTGGGCTGTAGGCGTGAGCAAAATATTTTCCCCATTCAGTCTATGGGAATAAAATACATTTTGGGACCCCCCTATAACTTTGCCCCCACTGAACCAAACCTCACTGAACTTTGCAAAGCAATTCAGAGTGGGCCATATACGTTTTTTGCAAAGTTTGGTGTGGATTAGTCCAGGGGGAGCGAAGTTATAAGCCACCCAAAAAGTGCTCTTCCTATGGGATTAGTAACTTAACCATAACTACACGGCCACTACCGTGGGCCATGTAATATAGATTATGAAATACAAAACAGCATGAAAGTGCATGACATTGTTCTTAAAACAACATCCTTAAGAAAGGGCCAATTTCTATTTTGGTTGTAAAGCTACAGAGCTTAACATTCTATGCATCCAGGAGTATCCAGAAGACAAACTGGTTTCGATGAGAAATTCTCATTAAAGCAACACTTCATCAGGGTCCAAAGCAAAAGCGTAGGACCAAAGGTTTCTCGATTGTCCCATGGCAGAAAATTGATGACTGGTGGAATACTTAGTGTAAAGAAACTGGATACAGCCTAGGTGCAGTCTGCTGCACCGTGGACTATCCTGGCAGCATACAATGCAGAAACATTGAGCAATGGTTAATTTAGAAACCGCTACATGACCCAGTCCTGAACTGCTGCGTGATGTTCTGTATAACTTGCAGAAGACGATTGATAACGTGCAATCCTAAAATCTGAAATGTGCATTAATAGATTTGAGTTCCATGATCGATTTTTTAGACGACCTCGCCGTGTGATAAGCATGCATTACAGAGATTTCTGTTTATAGGCCGGATCATAGTACCATATTACAACAAGTCCAACTTCGATATCAGAGGTTGATAAGTTTGCATGTATATATACTTTACTGACAGTAACATTTACTGCACTACAAAAAATGCTGCACAAGATAGCTTTTAAAAAGTAAAATAACAGCAGTACGACACAGACCTACCTATCAGTTCCTCCACAGAAGGGTTGTAAAAATGGACAGCCACCAACAATGAAGAGTATGAAGTGGAATGAGGATTAGGTAATCAAATTTAAGACCTTTGCCAGCCGATGACACAGTGATCCTGGACATATCACCTGCTCTTACAGTATATTATTCTGCTGCCTTCTATGAGAAGTTATGCCTTCTCGCATGCTAGTGGTATTGTCTAGCCCCTTCCCTGATATTTCTTTTAATGTAGGCCATTTGAGTGAAGGGGTCCCAGATAGAACAGGGTTGACCAAACGTCACAGGTCTCTTGTTGGAATATTTTCAAGTGTTCTTATTTGGCAAATGTAATAATTTAGTTGTTTATACTATTTCAAAGGCACTAAGGCACATCATGGATAAAAGCCCACAGGCCTGTATGTTGGATGTATCTAAACATGTAAAATGCAATATAAACACCCAGATGAAATCTTTTGAGCTCACATCATTTAATAGTCTGCTAGTTGCATACTTGCTCAGATGCTGGACAACACAGTGCCAGGATTGTTCTACTTTTGCAAAACATGTTTTTATAAACTTGTGTTTTAAAATATTGCCAAGTGGTATGATTATTTGATGTGTGTACTTTCCAAGTCAGTTTTCCAAAATAGTGTATTATTTTCGTTCATGAAAGTCAAACGTTCACAGCTAATCACACATTGCTCTATGATAAGAACTGAGAAACAATGTGTCAAGTGCAGAAAGTGCAGATTGGCTCAAATCCCAAGGTCACCCCTTAACTAATATGTGTGATCCTGGACAGCTCATTTAATCTCGTGGTGCCTAACCTGTCAAATTGACCAGTCTCTAAAATGTCATTTTGAGAGGTTTATTTAGTTCTCGGGGTATAGTCTTTAAAAAAAGACTCACCCATGGTCTCACCCATTGGGGTGGCTTCATGTATAGTATTGGTGGGTTTCACTGACTAATAGCAATACCGCTTGAAAACAATAGCTCTGTTCCCTTCTCAGTGTATGTTAGTATACATGCACCTTTCTGCTAGCTTCTAACTTAATAGCCACTATCTATGCTATGCAATTGTATGTGCACCTTTCTCATTGCTTCAAATCATTATCCATGCTTGAGCACTTTTAAATTCTGTGACACTGCTAATATGAGTCCTAATATGAGCAAGGCAGCATGTCAAGCCACGGGTTTGGATCACTTTGAAAGGGTGGGGCTTGGATCCCTTCATTTCTTTGGATTGGAGTGGGCTCAAAAGACGTATGTGCCTGTGCTCCTAAAATTCCTTAATCAGGCGTTGTGCTTATGGTCTTTGCCTTTCTCTAATGTCTTGGCAGGATGAAGAACGATGGTCTTGGGGGTTGCCCAAAGCAGTGCCAGAGGTTAGGATTGATTCAAAACCTTCCATTCATCACTTCTTTTGTTTTTCGAAAATCGTACAATGAAAGCATATAATGGCAATCAAAATTAATGAAGATAGATGCCCTCTTGATACACACAGGAAATAGGTACACCTAGATGGTGTAGCACAGAGGCTTACATTTTGTTGACAGGGACAGAATTCAGTTTCTAGAAAGAGAGAGCAACACAAACTGTGTTTAAGGCAGTTGGAGGCACATAGAATATTGAATTTCAGATTAGGATGGCTAAATAAGGTTTTAATGATGTATCTTTGTAGAAAATTAATTCCAAGTTCTGAATGGTGTTTGGATTTAAACTTAAAACTATTAATGAACAGTGTGCGTGTGAAGTGTGAATATGTTTTGCCAAATCGTTGCTTGGCTGCCAAATTGTATCAATGATTTCAAAAATGTGGGTGATGACTTTCACACTCACCCTCACCACAAAAACCCATGATAACTTTGAGGCTCAGCTTACTTTACTGGCGGGAGCCCAGGGTGAATGATTTGATTACAAAACAAGGTCCTGACCTCACGATCAGACGTGTGAAATTGTTGTTGCAACGTGCAACTTTCCGAAAGGTTCCTGACCACAAATCACTCCCTGCTGACTGCATACGAGTATATTCTAACAGGTTGACACCAAAGATCATGTTCACTACACATAGCTTAGCATAGCAACACGTTTAACAATTCTGGAATCATGTTCCTACAAAAGCTAAACTGGCGGCTGTTATTCTGCTTATCCCAAACATGAAGAGATGGGAGCACCAGCAATACGACACCCCAGCATCTAAGTTGACACCCCAGCATCTAAGTGGAGTCTGTGAACTGCAGTGCAAAGATCTCACCTCTCACCTTTGGACTCATGATGTGAGGAGTGCCTGATTGTCATTGCTCTATTGTACCTGAACTCCTCCTCCATCTGAGCGGGGCCTTGCTTGAATGGAATAGACTGCAGCTTCAATCCAGCTTCACACGTGAAGCCTCTTTAGACCTAGAGATTCTCCGGAAAATCAATCTGCAGCTGGGCAACAAAGAAGACTCACGATAACACAGCATCTTCTTCTCCTAATCCTAAAATGTTGACTAGGAATAGACAAAATACCCACATTTCGAGATACTTAGGCATGTTCCGCGGCATTGGAACCAAATCTGACATTTAAACAATCAATCCTCACAGGATAGGGCTGAACATATTACCATGGCATTCACAGCAGGCAGCAACCAAATATGTTGCCTTTACTCTCCATTTTAAATAACTCAGCAACAGGAACATCTCTTGATCAATCAGCCATTTTCATTTCATGGTAGCAAATATGCACACTAGGTTGGCTTTGATTCATGGTTCAGAAAAAGAATGGTTCAGCATTGTAAGTGATTTCAATCCGGCACACACCCAAGTCTCGCCCAGCATGTAGTGCGCAAATTAAACCATTATGTTTTTGTATCAATATTCTGAATGATATACCACTCATATCACACCCTTCTCCTGAGACCTTCCTCCAGCCCCCAGTCACACTGAACCAGGAATCAGGCTAGTTTGCAAAGGTAAATATTTATTTAATTATTTAGAATTTAAATCACAATATTTTTTAATAGTAAACAACAATCACCAATGGGGTGACAGAACACTGAATAATATCTTTAATGCACTGGGAATTAAGTAATGAACACAGAAAGAATACAGCGCAGAAAATAATACTTTTGGGTTGGTTTGAAACAGCACTATGGTTACGGGTTCCCCCTGCAACACCCCTCAACCCACCAATAGGCAATTTAAATAGATGAGAGAGGAGAGCAGGTACTCAGGAATAACACAAATCAAACAGAATATCACTCCCACCTCCCCCCTTTAAACACAAGAGAAAACAGTATTGACTTTTCAACTGTCAGGATTGCTTTGAAACTGGCTGAGCAAAAACACCAAATGTTGTCAAAAATGCTTAAATTGTTAAACATTTCTACAGGAGGCGCTTTGAACAGATGCAAGCTAACACAAGCAATGATTTTATCAAAAGAAAACATTTGAAATCTCAAAGGCTAAGTGGGAAATTATTTAAAGGCAATTCACATGTGTAAACTTTTTCAACAGGGAAATTCGCTGCAAACTTTTACTTATGTAATTTTTGATATAACGGGTCAATCGCACTGTTTTTGAACAAGGACTTCAGTTTAGAATCAGAAAATATGGCTTATGCTTTTACTCAAGGCTAGAGCATTTAGGCTAGGCAACCAAGTCGGGACAAAGTAAGATCTGAGACTGATTCATGGCTTCAGTTACAGATCCCCATCACCTTCCCCAGCGGCACCAGTCCAAAGACGCGAAGTGTGATTTATGGATCAGAGATAAACAAATAAAGATGACTATGCAAATGGCGCTTTAGTACTAGACAGAATAAGATAGCCCTAAATATTTTGACACTATTACTGGTTATGGAAGTAAGGATAGTTCAAAGATTAGAGTGGAACGAGATAATACAAGGTATACAATAGTTCTCTAGCATCCTATTAATACAATCCACTGGGATTTAAGATTTTTGCACAGTCACGGTACTGGTCAATAGATCGGGTCTATCAAAGAAGGACAGCACATCAGACGTGGGACTGGATCAGCTAGGCCGGTCACCGGAGCTGCACAGGATCTGCCCTTCTTGTTTCTGGGTATTCAAATCAGCAGCATAGCGAGTTCATCAGGCAAACCTTATGGTAGCAAGCCAGATAGTTTCAGGATGCGAGTTCAGTATGCTTTCTCACACCACAGAGCTACACTGGGTTGTAAGAATACGTTTAAGGATTGAGGCCTTGCTGAAAATGGTTCAGCTACTGCTTGGCAAGATTCTTGTCATCTGGATCTGGAAGGATGTTAAAGGCTGGATGTTGAATGCTGGAACTAAGTGCTTCACTGGAATCAGAAGAGTGTGTCAGTTCCTATGTGTTGTCAGCTGTCTCTATTTATCCTTTCAAATGACATCACAAAAATTGGTGTATGGGCCGGCTTAACTAAGCTTGACCCTGTGAAACGGGATTGTTTAGAGCCTCCTCTCTGCCTTGCATCTGAGTGATTGGATCAAGGACAGATGATGTCACATTTATGGTTTGGCTTTTACAGTCCTTAGAAACCTCCCCTAGCCACTAGTATCAAAATCGAATTTTGTCCTAAATACATATTTATACATTAGTAACCTCTACAAAAACCACACACAAAGATTCCATATTTTCTGTAGTATCTGTTCATCAAATTCCCGCAGCTGTGAGACCTTGTTTCACCTTTCTGCAGAATTTTGTCAATTTCGTCATGAACATATTTTCCAAACTTTCTGCAAATGTCCACAAATATGTATATTTACCATGGGGATGTGTGTGTAAAGTTTAACAATTCTAGCATTAATACAGATCACATAAAACCACATATATTGCCATTCCTGTTGCGAATATGTTACACACTTCCACCGCCTCTTGAAACGTAAAGCCAAAAATTAGACTAACAAATCTGTCCTTTTTATATTTTTCACCACTTTGGATAACAATTTATGAGTCTCTAAAAATTGTTCATTATTTATTCTTAGCAGCAAATGGTCTGCATTTTGTCTCTCCCTGTCCACACATCTTCGGGGGATGTCAGCAGTGGGAAAGACACTTGAATTCCTTACAATTGCCAATATTCCCCATCTATTATTCAGTGATCCATTACTCATTTTCTTAGGTGTAATCAATGCAGATTTAATACTTTTTCTAGGTGTCCGGAATTCCCCCCTCTGGGTTTCTGGTAAGTCCTTCAATCTGCCGCAAAGTATGCCTGGGGTGGCAACTCTTTAGCTGGTTTATGTGGACCCACTTGTCTTCCTCCTCTGTCAAACTGCCCTTGCTGATACAGATTCTATAGGTGACTGGTGAGATTCTGTCCACAATTTCAAAAGGACCCCAACAGGTTGGGAGGAATTTGCACTCTTTGTCTTGGTTCCTTTGGAAATTGTACAAGTAGACCCGATCACCTACTTGATATTCCTTTTTAGTTGCCTTAAGGTCATAGTGGGTCTTCATACTGTTTACAGATCTTTCTAGATTCCTCTGAGCATAGGCAAAAGCATGTTGAAGGTGTTTTCTCAGATTCTCAACATACTCATGAGTTGTGGAGGCATTTATCAAGGTCTGCTCTTGGGTTCCATAGAGCAGATGCTAGGGTAGCACCATCCTTCATCCAGTCATCAGCTCAAATTGAGACATTTTTGTTGCAGAAAAAGGGGTAGATCTGATGGCCATCAGGACAAGGGGTAATCGAATGTCCCAACTTGGCCCAGAATCTGCCACAAACTTTTTTAATATGCTCACTATAGTTTTATTGTACCTCTCAACTCCACCACTCGAGGACTGGCAGTAGGCAATGTGTAGTTCCCTTTTTCCTCCAAGTATCTCCCACATCTTTGTCATCACTTTGCTAGTGAAGTGGATACCTCGGTCTGACTCAATCCTTTGGGGTAGTCCAAAATGCAAGAAAATGTGATTGATCATCAGAGCAGCTGCTGTTTCTGCCTTGCAATTTGGGGCTGGGAGACATTGCACCAATTTAGTAAAAAAGCATGTTACGGTTAACATGTACCTGTTCCCCCTAGAGGAGTGAATCACGGGCCCAATAAAATCGACTTGCAAATCTGACAAAGGCAGTGTCATCCCCCTCTTTTGGAGGGGAGCACGGTGTGTGAGTGATGTTGGCTGAAATTGTGCACACACAAGACACCCCTTCAAGTATTGGTCGAGGTCCTGCCCCATGTGTGGCCAGTATGCAACCTCTCACAAGATTCCAAATGTCGTATGAAACCCCTGATGACCGGCTGTGGCCACATCTTGGGCATGATTTAGCATCAAGTTTTCGGAATGATGTAGGGACCACCCACTGGTCATGGCCAGTTTTGGATCTCCTCAGCAACAAACCATCTTGGATTCGGAACATTTTTGGACATTTCATCAATACTCTGAGGTCCTCTTTCCCAATGCAATCGTTATCCATCAGGGGAAAGTTCTCTGGGTCTTCAATGTGTTGATAAAACATACCAATTATTGGATCCCCTTTTTGAGCTGTAATCAAATCAGCATCTGGGGTCTCCTTACTCCATTGGGCAGTTGAGAGTTCATTGTGAGAATTTGTCTGTGACCTAGTGATAGCAGTGACCTGGATTTCCCCCAACAGGGACTCGATTGAAAGTAGATCCCCTTGGATGGCTCCGATTTTGGCCAGCTCATCAGCCTAGTCATTTCCAGTTTTGTCTTGTTCCTCTACTTTAGAATGACCCTTAATCCTTTTCCAGTAGATGGTCATCCCATTCGAGGTGACCAGATCATCAATATTTTGTATTCATTTTCCATGTTTTAGTGGTTCATTGTTAGCACATAGCATGTCTCTGGTTTTCCAATTAACCAGGAGCTCCACGAACCCGTTCCGTACATAATCTAAATCAGTCATTATGACCAGTTTGTGGAGTTGGTGTTGGACAGCAGTGAGGATGGCTTGATGCACAGCCATAAGCTCTGCCACTTGACTACTACGGGGATCGATTTTGTACCCAGTGGAGGGTTCTGGGGCATCATTCACCAATGCATTCCCCTCGCCGGCCACAAGTTCTTTTCCCCGTTGTTGTGAGCATGGTAGGAGCACCCATCCACATAGACAGTGGACATTTCATCAACACTCTGAGGTCCTCTTTCCCAATGCAATCGGTATCCATCAGTGGAAAGTTCTCAGGGTCCTCAATGTGTTGATAAAACTTAACAATTATTGGATCCCCTTTCTGAGCCATAATCAAATCAGCATCTGGGGTCTCCTTACTCCATTGGGCAGTTGAGAGTTCATTGTGAGCTTTTGTCTGGGAGCTAGTGATAGCAGTGACCTGGATTTCCCCCAACAGGGACCCGATCGAAAGTAGATTCCCTTGGATGTCTCCGGTTTTGGCCAGCTCATCAGCTAAGTCATTTCCAGTTTTGTCTGGTTCCTCTACTTTAGAATGACCCTTAATCTTTTTCCAGTAGATAGTCATCCCATTCAAGGTGACCAGATCATCAATATTTTGTATTAATTTTCCATGCACCCATTCACATCCCATAGACAGTGGATATTTCCTCTCACTTGTCTTCTTCATAGACTTTGTGTGGGGAATTAAGGTATGCCTCCATGTTGTCCTTGATTTTAAAACTTTCGTCCTTGAGACGGTTTTCTGTGGCACAATCATGCAAGTCAGCCAGACCTTGCGCGAGGGGACTCTTCTTGTTTTGGCCATATCTGACCTCCACAGGAAAGCCTTGCATTGACAGAATCCAGGAAGTAATTCTCGAATTACTCACATTTCCGGCCCGGATTCTGTCACTTTGAAGATATTGCAGAGGCTGGTGTG
The DNA here is from genome assembly GCF_040938575.1 of Ambystoma mexicanum. Taxonomy (NCBI): domain Eukaryota; kingdom Metazoa; phylum Chordata; class Amphibia; order Caudata; family Ambystomatidae; genus Ambystoma; species Ambystoma mexicanum. The sequence continues at coordinate 434,340,017 of NC_090939.1, read as the reverse complement.
GAGTCTCCACTATGATGTGTTCCCCCTGGATAAACGGGTGGTAATTCTTCAATGCCCAAACGGTTGCCAGGAGTGCCTTGTCACAATCGCTGAATTTTTCCTCCACTGAGGATAAAGTCTTACTCGCATAGGAGATGACTTTATTAACATTTTCATGCTTCTGATATAATACTGCAGTCAAGCATGTATTTGAGAACCATGTCTCCAAGAAGAACTCCTTGTTTTTGACAGGGTAAGCTAGGCAAGGCACTTGTGAGTGGTTTCTTTTGAGTTGTCTTTCTGCCTTGGCTTGTTCTGGGCCACACTCCCACTTGACCCCCCTTCAACAGATGGATCATGGGTCTTGTGATCTCTGTGTAATCCTCAATGAACTTTCTGCTGTAATTAGTCAGTCCAAGGAGGCTCCTTAGTTCCCGCAGAGTTGTGGGGTCTTTTAGTTTCTGGAGTGCTTCTACTTTCTTTTCCTGGGGACAGAGGCCCTCAGGAGTTATCTCGTGCCCCAAGAAGTTGACACGGGTCCTGAACCATTGTGCCTTCTGTAAAGACAGTTTTGCTCCGGCAGCCCTCAACTGTGTCAGAACATAACGGATCACTGCTATGTATTCCTCCACAGTTGAGCTTTTGATTAGAACATCATCTACATAGGCCAGGTTACCCCTTTCACCCAAGTTGGGCATGGCCTTATGCAGAAAGATAATACATTAATTGCCTGAGTTGATGTATCCGAAGGGAGCCCGGGTCCAAGTGTACTCCTGCCCCCCAAAGGTAAAGGCCAGCTTGTATTGGCCCTCCCTATTGACAGGTACAGTCCAGTACCCATTGGTCAGGTCAATGGCAGTGTATACCTTTGACCCCTGGTTCTGGGACAGCCCTTGGTCAATGTAGGGAAGAGGCCCTCTGGAAGTATGGGCCCATTTGTTGAGCTCCCTTAGGTCAACACAGAATCTCCACTGGCCGTTTGGTCTCAAAATCCCCAGCACCAGATTATTAAAGGTGCTGTGGACTGGACGAATAATCCCACGGGACTCAAGGTTCTTCATTATTTGAGTAAGGGACTCCATTGATGCAAGAGGCAAGCCATGTTGCTTCACAAACACTGGAGTAATACCAGGGTCTGTGGGAATTGTTGTTGTGTGGATTTTGGTGGGACCACAGTCATGTGAGTCCACCGTAAAGAGATGTTGAAAATCTAAGAAAACCTGTTTCAATTTTTGCTTCTGCTCCAGAGTCTCACAGACATCAGCTAGGTTGACTCTCTCTTTAGCCATCTGCCTCAAGCCTAGAAAGACTTCTGGTTTTGCAATCTCAGCGGCCTCCTCCAGCTGGGTGGAAAAGTCCCTGGTTAAAGTACTGACTTGGACTGATGGCTTCAGGTGGGGAAGGCAGTCCTGGTGGACCAATCCCCAATTACTGTTTTGACAGTGATAACGACAATGACACAACACCAGGCAGGATCTTCACCCCTCCTGCCCTTATGGTAAGGAAGAGGTGACCTGTGAATTCAGGAGGGATGAGGTGATCTTTCAATCCACCAGGACTGTCCTGGTGGACTTGCACTGGCACTGCCAGTCTCAGACATGACCCAGTACCATGCAGCATAAAGAGACACACACAGAAACTTTCCAGACTTATTAAAGGCTTGTATGCCCTTTCTGCAGGAAAAGGAGCCTCCAGACTATCTTTCCCAGCAGACACCAGGCCAAGAACTACAAAACCCTGGCCACGTTGGTTGGGGCACACGTGCGTATGCGCGTATGAGCAGAAGCATGGGGCTTGTGCTCAGACGTCCGACTGCTGCGTGTTTCCAGGAGCTCTGAGCAAGGTCAGCAGCATGAGGGGCCACGCCCCAGTCAACCTTCCTCCAGGCCCCTTGCACATGCAAGCAAAGTAGCGCCAGTGCTGGGGAGCTTAGCCAGGCATTGGGGAAGATGCGCACAGTACAGCTAAGCTGCGCTGAAGAGCAAATGCCAAGAAGCTTTCCAAGTTGTCAGGTGCACACACAGGGGGCGTCACCCTTATCCTCGATTCTCCCCTGCTCCATAGAAGTTATTAGCGCAGTAGCCTTCCTAGACACAAAGTAATACAGCGCAAGGGGGGCACCCAGCGATGCACAAACTTGAGTGCAGTGCATATCATTAGCATATGCAATTAGCTATACAAAGCCATGGCTGGTAGAACACAACTTGTACTGAAGTCGCACCTCGCCACAGGCGTCTAGCAGCATATCCAAGGCACATTCTATCAAGTTTGATTCTGAACACATGGTCTTCCGTTTAACGCGGGGCCACGTGCAGCTACCTTACCACATTAACAGTGTATAAACCATCACAGGGGAAAGCAAAACTATACGAACGAAGCAGCAGACAAGAGTGCTTGTTTGGGGAGGAGTCACTAAGTTCGAGGCATGAATGGTGTTATGTGTGTGTGGGGAAAACACACACAGAATAGTAACTCACGCTCTCTTTGCAGCATTGAACTTATGTCTGAGGCCGCCATGCCCAGCCTGAGCAAGCAGGCCGTGGACTGTGCTGCCCGCTGCTGTAGATCCACCTGCCTGGCAGGGGGGAGCACGAATTGGGCCACATGTTCCATGCTCTGAGCGATCTTATCAATAGCTGCACCCTGTTGTTGGGAATTGGCATACATGGATTGCTCCCACTCATTATACCCTGGTGGCGCACGGCCACTGCGTTGCCAGACTCGACCGCCGCAGGGCCCAAGGAGCTGTGTTCCTTGCTGGATTGGCACTGCCCTCGGCAGCAGGACTACATCCCTCCATTGACGTGATGCCCCAGGCACATCAGCAACTGGTGTGGAGTGTGATCGTGCATCCCGATCTACCACAGGCAGAGGTTCCAACACCGTCTGACCCCTCAGTGCAGGTGTCGCGGAAAGAAGAGCGGCCACATCAGAATCTCTCATCGTCGACAAATGGACAAGACGCGCATCCAACTCAACATCATTGTCAGAGTGATCATCCGAGCTAGACTGATTGCCAGCCCTGGACACGATGGTCTGGAGCACAAATGGGTTCTCGTGGCCTACCACCCCACGACTCCCACTTGTGCCGGGTTGCTGATGTGATAGCAACCCTGTGTTATGACTGACATCACCATCCTCTGGCTCCATTGCGTCATCATCTGCAATGTGGAAAAAACAAACATGAGTACACATGTCAGAAGCACATAACCCACGCACGCATAGACATCACATTGACTGCCAACATATGAAGCAGACATGTCACACACAAATGAAATTCCGGCATGTATCCGGTGGCATTGATATGCAAACACATCCCAAATGCAGAAATGGATGTGTGTAAATAACAAAGCCTATACATGTACTGAATGTAGTAAATCGCCTCCATCACACACCACCTCTCCCAGGCACATGTCACCGACAGAAATGACAGATGGCAACACAGAGATGGCACATACCATAAGCATGTCTGAACTCCCAAATGGCCACAGCTGCTAGTGAATCCAAACACACCCGGACACACGTAATATGCATGTACACATGGATCACTAAATCATCATCACCAATATAGCTACACCCATCTGCAGCTCGGCCCGTACAGGGCGTCATGGGCCATGTAGACATATTGAATATCAAGAGCAAATCAAGGGCCTGCAACCAGGCATGAGGGACCATTATGCCCAGTACGGTCCGAGCTGCCGAGCTGCCGGCCCAAAAGCCTCCAGGACACCCCTCAGTGCCTGATTGTGCACATTGTGCATTGATTGTGCCCTAAACCATTATTCAGTGGGTCAAATCATCACGACCAGGCCCCATCAGAATAGCTTAGTGGGCATGGCCGTACACATACTGCATGACAGTGCACCTTCAGGATTGTGCCAGTTGAACATAGCGGGAGCAATGCAGAAATCTCAGCAGCATTAATGTTAATCAACTACATATGAGTCATTCAACAAAAAAGCTGCCGGGGACACATGTGTAAATGAACCCTGTCACACACACACATAAGTGAGTAGCCGCAATGTTGCACTACACAACGTTGAAGCTGCTTGCATATGACATGTGGAAGTGCTCAAAAACACCTGTGTCCATATACACCCATATGGTGATTATGAACAGCATCCTATACAGCAAAGCGAGCAGCTACAACGCTACTTGCCTTGATGTATGTGAAAGTGTACACATACACACATGCAGGCAGCTCCACAGTCATTACAACCCGATTGGCAGGCTATACTTAATCTGCAGCCTATACCAGTTAGTATAGGCTGCAGATTGAACAATCAACTTTTCTAAACACCAGCTAGAGTGTTCCTATACTAAGTACATGTGTCACAGGATGCACCTGTGCCCGTGCCTTTCATGACAGTGAAGGGATGACAATCTGACCATACATTCCAGGTCACTTTGACATTGCAGCAGTGAGTCAGCATGTAGAACAGTGTAACATGGCTCAGAAGTGGGTTGGTGCAGTGCATGATGTCAATCAATAAACATGAAGGCAGTGTTAGGGCAAGGTCAGGCATCACGTGCTCTGTGCATACAATGGGTTGCATAGATGCAGGCAACCCCACCACCCCCTTAGTGAAAATGCAGAAATGCAGCGAGGCATAGCATGGCACTGAAAGGTTGACCAGAGAACTGTGTATTGGCAGACAGTGTTGAGTACCGTCAATTGCATCATCTGAGTCAACTGACAACACAGCAGATGAGAATGGGACAGTAAGCAGGACACATGATGAACCCTCTGTAGTACACCCATTTGTGCAGAAGTCACTACACCAGTGGGACGGAGTCAGGGGGCCTCAAACCGGGGGAGGCCTGTGCCCCACACAGACCATGACACCCTAAACATGTGTGAGATGCAGGACTGAGCCAGAGTGGGCATGGAATGTATGATTAAAAGCCATTAAATGTATGTCATCCTGGACACGTACTACTATGATCATCCTGCAAAGGACACATAGGGCCATGCATGGAATGCACATGGAGCATGAATTGGCACTCATGACCTGCAGAGCATCTACCATCTCCACAATCCGAGTGAGACAACCTGCATCAAGGACAAAAGATGTACCCCACATTATGTGTCTGGCAGGTTGGCAGGGGGAAGTGTGCATGTACACAGGAACATTGAACAGGCCATTGCAGTAGTCCAACATGTTACCCACAAGTGCAATGGTGTAATAGTGGTGCAGGGTGGTGGAGGAGCAAGGGAGATTGCCTATGTGGAGTACCCACATGCAGGCAGAACACACATGCACGTCAGTCATGCGATGACATAGTCCGAGTGCTGAGTGGAAAGACACCCCGGGCTACATGCAGAAGGGCCAGTGAGCTGGAACATGGACCAGAGCGGCAGCCGGGTGACTAGCATGTGAGTAGGGTGCAAGTGTGGTGATGAGGACAGTCCCTGTCTGCACTACATGTCCAGAATGCTGCACAGCAGGCACGCATTAGTGAAGCATTGCATGACTCGCACATGAGAACCATGTACACATAGCATGTACTGGCAGTCAAGCACAACACATTGCACAAGCAAACCACACGTGGCCTGGACAAACACGCAAAAACACTTATTGGACAGGGCATCAAAATCCGGCATCTCTCCCACTCCTTCGACCAATTCTGCCGGGATGAACTCCGCAGCGATCACCTCGTGCGGAGTGAGTTCTTCCTCCTCAGGTTTTGGCCCACTGCCAGTCACCTGAGTCATGCCATAATTGGAGACACGCTTTAGATTATGTAGCATCAGAGGTCATTCCAATGCTTTTTGCACTCCTGAGCTTGGAGCACCTCATGTCCGAATGAACTAACACCCTCCGCAACATAGTTCCAGTGGTCTGAACGCTGGGCAGGCGTAGTGTGACAATGCGGACCCACTAGCATATCACGGTCGTGTTCCGACACCTAGCCCACAAGGATGTCCAGTTCCTGCTTGCAGAAAGGCTTCTTCCTCGACGTGCCGGAGGCCGGAGCCGTGTCTGGGGTCCCAGCCTCTTGTGCAGGTGCAACCTTCCTCCTTTTGGGCAGTGATCCGGACCATGACTGGCAAATGCCACCCTGATCAGTCGGGGCAGTGGCACTGGTGGATTGAACCAAGGGAGTGGCAGGTGGAACTAAGACGAAAGCCCTGACTAGTGTCAGTGGCTGCTTGGTGCTCTTGACTGGACCCTGCTCAGCTATAGCCGCTAAACCAAGGTCATTGACTGAGACTGTTCTGGCTGGCAGACTCACAGCTGGGGTGGTGTCGGCTGCATCTGCCCATGCAGTTGCCAACACCCGGCTGCTCGGGGCAGCAGATGGCAACACTGCCCCAGGGACATGTGCCTCGGTCAGAGCAGCACTGCGTGCACTTACCATGTGCCTCCTGAACTCCTGGAAATCATCCTGGGCTCTTAATTTGCCAATGCAGCATGCGCTGGCAGACCCTGAGCCTGGGTGATGGTGGCCACAGCTGCACCTGCAGCTACCACTACCCTTAGGCCCTTGGCAGTTGATGAAATGGACTGTTGGATCACATGGGCGCGAGTGCCAGATGCAAGAGCTGCATCTCCCGGAACCACAGGAGGTGGTGGCATGACTGCACAAACACTTGGCAGAACATCCTGCCAAAGTGGTGCACCCCTGCCTCTTCCCCCTCTGCAGCCACCCTGGACCCCCTGGAGTCCTCCTACTCCCTTGTCAACCGGGCCATGTCCCTGACCACGCCCACCACATGGAGGTCGCCCAGCTGAGGCGCCCCTCACCTTTCGTTGCCTCCCAACCATGGCACAAATGTAGTAGTGCCAATGGGAGGTGTACACGACAATTGTCCAGGGCAATTGGGGTGAAGGGGGTGGGGTACTAGATGTTAACAGCACCCCTGTGTGCCTGCAAGGCTGTATGTGACCCCGGTGATAAAGTGACGGGTCACACAACACTCATGTACCCCAAAACTGCAGTAAAACTATGAATGCAACCCCGGGTAGCCCACGTGTGTGGAATGAATCTCTCGCAGTACGCGGTGGCACCCAGGGACACAAAAAATACGTACGCGTAGGACACGCAGGCTACTATGACCTCGAAAATGGAGACGCGATACACAGGGGACCCACAGTGGGAAAAATAGCGTTCGCGACTTACCGTCTGATTAGCGTGGTAATGAAAAACACGCACAGCCAATACCCCCACCAAAAGAAGAGATACGTCCTTGATCCGCTGTGAAGCAGTGATGGCGTGTTAAACAACCAGAAGTAGCAACACATGCGTCGGTCTCCACGAAAAACACATACAGCAAACTGCTGGCCCTGCTCACCTTTAACCCGTGCTGAGGTTAATGCCCGTGCGCGTCACGTCACTTACGCGCTTAGGCCCTTTCCTCGAATTACATGCATTTACATGCAGACGTGCTGTTTTTTCACATGCTGAATCACTATGCACCTGTGCTGAGGGAAACGTCACATATGCGCTTAAGCGCTAAGGCCCTTTCCTCAAATTAAACGCTGACATGCTGTTTTTTCACGTGCCTATTCACTCTGCATCAAGCTGGCCATGCGACAACACACGGAAGACCACGCTCCTGCCCAGAAGGCCGTTTACCTGCCCCCGAGCCCCAGGGTGCCTTCTACAAGCCATCTGCTGCTGCCTGCCTGCCTGCCTGCTGCCAACAGTGCCCTGACATTTGGTGCCTGCACATCAGCCATCTGCAGGGGTCCAGTTGCTGTGACCGCCCCTGCTGGAACAGAGGACTCCCGACTGGTATTCCATCGCTCCACAGCCCAGCCACAGGACGCAGTTGCCCACCCACAACTGCTTCAGGGGTCGCCATGTCCGAACCAACACCATCTAGCACCAGTGGCAACCCCCCAGCAGAGAGGCAGAGGGATGCCAGCTTCACAGCCAATGAAGTTGGCCTCCTGGTGGAGCAAGTCCTTGGGCATTATGATGCCCTCTTCTCACCATTGCGCGCCGACAAGGAAAGATGGAGGAGGATCTGGACGGACATAGTGGGTGCCATCAATGCGGAAGGGGTGGCACCCCGTGACATCAAACATGTCCAGAAGCGCTGGGAGGACTACAAGTCCAGGACCCTCAAGAAGGCCTGGCGCCTCTTAAACGCAGTGGATGCAGTGGGGCGCCGGGGCCAGTTTACTACCCAGCTGATGAGGGTCATGGAGAGCATTCGTCCAGTGCTTCACCACCAGATCCTCAGGATGCAGGCCCGTCTGGATTCGAGTGATAAGTGCCCATGCGTTGCCGTGTAAAACAGTGCATGTTGCAGTGTGGTGGTAGTTAGCTACTTGGCTGTATGTGTGACATGGGTCATGTATGGATGTGTGTGTGCAGGGACATGATGGTGCTGCATGCGAGTCCAGTCAGGCGTGAACCACATGGATGGTGTATGTGTTACAATGCATCATGCAGAGCAGCATGCGGAATGCACACATGTATGCATGCCCGTCTCTGTACTTGGACATACTTGGGGTGTGAGAGATGTGTGCTGCTGTCATGGACATGCATGGTGTATGTATTTGTGTGTCTGAGTAGTGTGTGTGTGACTGGTAAACGCCATGGATGCATGACACATGTCCGTGACAGTGTGTTGATTCACTGATACAGCCTAGTCATCCTTGTATCCACTGTGTCTGGGGGTATACGAGGCCAGATGCATGACCCTCCGGTGATCAGCATGTCCCATGATGCATGTGAGTTTCAACCCACCATTGAATGTTTCTACAGTGCCTTGGACATGGATGCAAATGTTTGTTGCATGTGCCATGCATGTTTCTGCATGTGTGTTTCGTGCACTGACCCATGTGTTGTGGAGGTACATGATGGAAGTGACGTTTGACAGTGCCACTCATGTGCTATTGATTTGTGTCTAGGGGACTATTGTACAGTACCCTGATGCTTGTGTTCTATGACTCCCTTTACACAGCAGTGAGTGAAGAAGAGTGTGGAGACGGTGCTGTGGAGCAAAGTGGCAGGGATGCCTCCACCGGCTGGTGATGCAAGGCCTAGTCACCCTCCCAGGAAATTCCATCATCCGGGAGCGAGGGGACTGGTGCCGCGTCCGCTACTACGGCTGCAGCGGAAGGGGTGGGTGAGCCCCCACAGGGGCTTGCAATGGCAGAAGACGGTGCAGAGCCATCCAGGTGGGTAGTGTCTACGGAGGAGGAGGAGGCCGCATCCAAGCTGCACATGGGTCCTGGGGGGGGTGATACCACTGGTGCAAGTGGTGCAGTCCAGGGACAAGGGCAAGAGGCAGCACAGTTCACCGCAGAGGGGCCTGTGCATGTCACTGTCCCTGACACTGTGACTGCATAACAATGCACCAGCAGGGATGCCCCGTCCCAGGCCTGTCCGCAGGTAGGGGGGAGGTCCATGTCATCTGGCACTCCTCTACCTGCGGACGTGGGGACCCGTGACAGGATCGAGTCCATCCTCATTGGTGTCGGGTTATGCACATGTGTAATTTGTGATGACGTGCGTGCTTCCTGAGGGGACCATGCACGTCATCATGAAGAGACGTGTGCCAACGTGGCCCAGTTGAGTGTGCTCGTGGTCGGGGTTTCCTCCATGTGTCGCTCTGTCTTGCAACCCTCTCCTCCTCTGTGCACACTACACGCCAGTCGTTCCCCGTGCGGTCTTCCAGCCCAGATGCCACAAGGGCCCCCTGTTGACCTGCCCGAACCAACGTAGCCAGGCTGGTGGACATCCCATCCCTGCCATAGTTGGGAGTCAGAGCTCCAGCACAGGTGGTCACCCCAGCAACTGGACCCCTGGCAACGGACGATGTGCAGGCACATTCAAGCAGGGCACATGCACGAGCGCCCCGGGTGTTGCCATCTACCCGGAGGCAGTCATGGTGGCGGTGGCAGGCAGCAGAAAAGCAGCGGCAGCTCGCTCGGCGTAGGAGGCATGTGGCCTCGGGTGTCATGATGCCTACCCCGGGCATCCGGATCAAGCCCATCAGCCCCGGAAGCAGGCATCCAGGTATTTAATAAAACCCCAGCAGCCCCGGCTGGGGGCTGTCTGGGTTCAGTCCTGGCACCTTAGGCATTATTCTGTAACAAACCGCAACTTCTTACGCCGCACCTGTAAGGAGAGAGAAACCAGCAATTTAAACACACACATCTTTTGCCGGACAATGTTGGGTAATACAGACTCTTACCTCAACACCATCTGCTGCCACAAGACAATCTTCCCTTGGACCCAGCTGCAACACAAGAAAGGAATGTACAAGAGTGAAGATCGGACATATTGAACTCTTTGAACTTTATACTTATGGGTTCTCGCCTGGAACCTCAGAGTCAATATTCATCCGGAACTCTTCCAACGCCCTCAAACCAGTGAAGTAACTGGTATCTACGCGCCCCTGCATTCCACCCAGGATGGAGAGCACATCGTTTACAAACATAAGGTGAGTTACAGGAAGTGAATATCGGTGGTGATTAGTGGGGAGAACAGTGGGGTGCCATTACTAAAATCCACGGGTGGCTGAATCCCTTTCTTCACTTGCAGGAGAATATTTCCACGGGTCAAGCAGACGAGATTAGGTGGTCCAGTCCAATCTGTCATCTCTGCACTACACTTCACGTTGGAGGAGGTCGCAGCTGTCCGGGTCCAATCGACGCCCCTGTCGGAGCCAGGTGAGCGTAACAGAACACGAAGCCTATCTTTAAATTCCCACCCAGGCGTTATGGAAACCTCCGAAACAGACCAAGTAGTCCAATTATTAGGGGAACTTAGGGCGGAAGTGCACTCTGCGCGCCAAGAGACTAATGCCCTCAGGAGAGAACTGATTGTGTCAAAGGAACGCACAGATGATCTTGCTAGACAACTGCTGCAAAATCAAGCTGGGCAAACACCCCTACATGGACTCGGGGGAAACCCAGCTCCTGTTTCATCGAGCAATCCTGTGCAAGTAATCCTACCAGGGGCTATTCCTTTAGCTCCACCCGAACGCTTTGCTGGGGACCCAAAAAGGTTTGCAGGGTTTATGAATCAATGCCGCTTGCACTTTTTATGCAGACCTGGAGCTTTTCCAAATGACCAAGCCAAAGTAGCCTTTGTACTATCATATCTTAGTGGCAGCGCTGCTGACTGGTCAATTCCACTAGTCAACCAGGAAGATCCTCTTCTTCGGGATTTTCAGGGTTTTCAAAGAAGCATGGAAAGACTATTCGACAGACATTCACAGGGACAGGCCCTGGATAACAAACTTTTATCCCTTCGACAGGGTAATCAGGATCTGCTAACCTATATCGCTACCTTCAATAGGTTGGTGGTGTAAACCGGATGGCCTGAGGAGAAACGAATTGCATTATTTCATCGTGAGCTTCGGGGAGAACTCAAAGATGTTTTGGCTCAAGTTGTGAACCCACCTCAGGATTGTGCAGAATATATAGACTTAGTGGTCCAGTTAGCCCAACGACTTCAGAATAGAAAGGCTGAGCGAGCTAAGTTTGAGAGTCGGGTATGGGTTAAACCCAATGTCACCCCCAAAGGAACAGATGCATCAGAACCTATGCAGATCGGGGGGGGTTAAAGGACCCTTAACTCAAAAGGAAAGTGAAAAGAGACGTCAGATGCAATTGTGTCTGTACTGTGGAACCGCAGGACATTTTCTACGGGATTGCCCTATAAAACCACTCAAGAAAGTAGTAGGAGTTGCTGACAAATGTCAAATAGAGCCTGATTCGGGAAACGACCACGCCCGACAAGCGTAGAGGTCTGCTTGCCGAGCTTAAAGAAGGACACTCAGACCTCCCACCTAATTATACCAATGGTCCTAATTGATCCAAGGCAGCCATCACGTATCCACGCAGTAAGGGCATACATTGATAGTGGGGCCGTAGGAAACTACATGGACCACGAATTGGCCTAAAGGATGAATCTACCCCTTTGCAAAAAGACTGCTTCGGATGTCATCACCACAGCTGATGGAACTGAAATTGCCTCTGGGCCTGTACCTCATTCCAATACTGAGCTGACACTGTTGGGTCAAGATGGGCATCGAGAAACTATTGTGTTTGATTTAATCAAGGCCCCGCAATTCCAAATAATTCTGGGAATGCCATGGTTGGAAACACATAATCCTTGTATTGATTGGCGAGAGAAGAGATTGACCTTCCCAGATTGTGCACACACCTGTTACCTGGAAAAAACCTTGAACAAAAGCCTGGCCACCGTTACTAATCCAGTTGTGCAGTTACCTCAGGAATATCAAGAATTTCAGGATGTTTTTCAAAAAGAACAGGCAAATACCTTACCACCTCACCGATCATACGATTGTCAAATTGACCTAGTACCCGGTGCACAACCTCCATGCAGTAGAATCTACGCCCTTACGGTACCCGAAAATCTTCACCTACGACAATATCTGGACCAATACCTTGCTAATGGCTTCATTCGTCCATCCAAATCTCCTGCATCCTCAGCTCTATTCTTCGTGCCCAAAAAGATAGGTGACCTTAGAACGTCCATAGACTACCGCGCATTAAATCAGATTACAGTAAAAAACCGATATCCATTGCCTCTGATCCCCGAATTACTAGACCAAGTAAATGATGCTTGTATCTACGCTAAGTTAGACCTCTGAGGGGCATATCATCTGGTATGTGTAAAGAAAGGCGATGAATGGAAGACTGCCTTTCGCACCAAGTACAGGTTATTCGAATACCAGGTGATGCCCTTCGGGTTGTGCAATGCACCAGCAGCCTTCTAGTATTTTATGAACGATGTCCTTTGTGAACTCATTGACGTCTGTGTTGTCATATACATAGACGATATTCTAGTGTACTCCTCCTCAGAATCAGACCATGTGAAGCACGTTCGTGCAGTCATAGAGAAACTACGCCAGCACGAATTATATGCAAAATTGGAGAAATGTGTTTTTCATTCTACAGAAGTTGAATTCCTGGGATTTATCCTGACTCAAAAAGGAGTTCGAATGGACTCTCGAAAGGTGGACGCAATCCTCAAGTGGCCATCACCCAGTTCTGTTAAAGGGGTACAAAGCATGCTTGGATTTGCTAATTTCTATCGCAGATTTATTCCTGAATTCTCACATATTGTACAACCCATCACAGCACTTTTGCAAAAAAACAAATGTTTTTTGTGGACTGAAGAGGCTGAAAGAGCCTTCCAAGAGCTAAAATCGAAATTCACGTCTGCACCTGTCTTAAAGCATCCACGCCCTGAGCTTCCATACATAGTTGAAACCGATGCATCCAGTTTAGCCATGGGAGCTGTCCTGTCCCAGAAGGATCCCGAAACCGGTCCACTTCATCCAGTAGCATTCTGGTCAAGAAAGTTCTCAGCACCAAAGTTCTCAGCACCCCCGGAGCCCCTTCCTCAATACATGGGGTCCGGGTGAGTCTACAGCTGCCTCCTCACTCCATCCTGCCCCCAGAGCCCCTCTGCAGCACTCGAGGCCCGGGTGAATCCGCAGCCGGGTCCGGGTGAGTCTACAGCTGCCTCCTCACTCCATCCTGCCCCCGGAGCCCCTCTGCAACACTCGAGGCCCGGGTGAATCCGCAGCCGGGTCCGGGTGAGTCTACAGCTGCCTCCTCACTCCATCCTGCCCCCGGAGCCCCTCTGCAACACTCAGGGTCCGGGAGAATCCGCAGCCGCCTCTTCTCTCCACGCTGCCTCCAGAGCCCCCTCTGCAACACATGGGATTTGAGCGAATCTGCAGCCACCTCTGCAACACACGGGGTTCGTACCTCCTCTGCAACACACGGGGCCCGGGCAAATCCACAGCCGCCTCTTCTCTCCATACTCCCTCCGGAGCCCCTTATGCAACACATGGGGTCCGGGTGAATCTACAGCCGTCTCTTCACTCCACGCTGCCTCTGGAGCCCCTTCTGCTACACATGGGGTCCAGTTGAGCCTGCAGCCAACCGTACAATCGGAATTAGACCTCCGGAGACCGCCATCTGCATCTCACCCTTCCCACGCACGGTCAGAAACGAGGTGACTGTGTGCCCCCGCGCCAGCTTCGAGGCGCCTCCATTATCCCACCTTACCGGCACCTGATCCCTCCCCCTCATCGCCATTTCACATCGCCCCGAATCCAACCATTTTCTTCTTGCCCTCTGCCACCCCTCCTCACACAAGTGTGGTTCCAGCCTGCCTCATTCTCCTGCTTCACCTCTGCTCCCACAGTCCTCGGTTCACCCGGCACTGTGAGGTACTGTGAGGTACTGTGAGGTAGAGGCACTGTCGGACTGAACGCTGCTTCCAGCTTAAGCCACCTTATCAATCAGTGAACCTGCAGTCCCTGTGGGCCGGATCAGCTGGGATTCCTCCATACTACCCTGGTGTATACTACCCTCTTCTACTCCTACTCCTACAGTGCCCACCACCCCCCCTTCTGTAACTGTCACACTGGTCTCTACCTCACACATGCCTAATTCCTACAACTGCAGCTCTTCTCTACTCGTCCTCCTCCACGTTCATTGGTATGTGATCCTCCATAACCCCCTTCTGCCTCACTCTCCCCCCCTCTCTCCACCCTTCCACCTTCCCCTTTCCCTCCTTCTCTTCTCTATCTTCCTTGTCCAGATGCCCAATCCTCTTCACCATCATCACCCCTACCCCTCCAGTAACCCTCCTTCCTTCACTAACCGCCCTAACCTTCTCTACCCCCCCACTACCAACCACTCTGCCCTCTTGAACACTGCTCTCTGGAACGCCAGATCCATCTGTAATAAAACTGCAGCTACCCTTGATTTATTCTTTCGTCTCAACCTTTATTTCCTCTGTCTTACTGAAACCTGGATTCCCCCTCACAACACCTCTGTCCCCGCCTCCCTGATGACCTCTTCTCCCTCCTTCATTCACACCCCCCGCCCCTCTGGCCGTGGTGGAGGCGTTGGTCTCCTGTACCACCCCAAATATATCTCCTCCTCTTCCTCTCCAACTCTCCCCTCTTTCCCTTCCTTTGAATTCCTGTACAAGTCTTTCTCCTCTCCTCACCCTATCTCCTTCCTGATCATTTATCACCCCCCTGGCCCTCTCTCCTCCTTCTATGAAGACCTTGATCACCTCCTCTCACTTATCTCTCCCTCCCCCTCTCCTCTTACTGTACTTGGTGACTTTAATATCCATCTTGCTCCTCCCCCTCAATCTTCCCCCCTCCTTTCCAGCCTCGACTCCTACCTCCTCTCCCCCCTTCCATCTTCCCCCACTCACTCCTCTGGCTCCACTCTTGACCTCATCTTCAATTCCTCATATCCCTCCTCCCCGGTCTCTTCTCTTCCTGTTTATCTCTCAGACCATGCCTTGCTCACATTCTCCCTATCCCCTCGCTCACACTCCACTACTGCTAATCCCTCCCCTCCAATTTACTCGCGTCGTGACCTTCGGGACTTCGATGCTACCCTCTTTTCTGACACCTGTTCTGCTTCTCTTCCATCTCCCCATGATTTTGCTCTACTCTCTGCAGATGATGCTCTCTCTTCCCTATCCTCTTCCATCTCCACTGCCCTAGATCAACTCTACCCTCTTTCTCTCTTTCGTCCTACTCAGAAGCCTTCTCAACCCTGGCTTACCTCTCATCTCTCTTCTATGCGGCGACTTCTCCGGCGGTTAGAGAGACTCTGGCTCAAATCTCCCTCGCTATCTAATCAAACCTCTTACTTTTCTTACCATGCACTTTACAACTCCTGTCTTGCAGCAGCCAAATCCTCCTACTACTCTAACCTTCTCCTGTCTCAAGCCTCCCATCCTCGTCGGATTTTCCAAACTCTCTCCCGTCTTCTCTCTCTTCCTATGCCTGATTCCTCAACCAATTCCACACTCTCTCCTTCTGACTTTGCCAACTTCTTCCCCTCCAAAATCCTCACTCTCTGGCAAAAAATTAACTCCCTTTCTGACTCCCCCTCTCCTCCTCCCTCCTCTCCTCCCTCGTCTACTATGTCCATCTTCTCTCCTGTTTCCCCTTCTGAAGTCTCCTCCCTTCTTTCCAAAGCCCACCCCACGTCCGCCCCCTCTGACCCCCTCCCCTCCGTTCTTATCCCCAAGATCTACCCTCTTCTTATCCCTTACCTTACCACCTTCTTCAACTCTTGCCTCTCCTCATCAATCTTTCCCTCTGCGTTCAAACATGCAACGATTATTCCTATTCTAAAGAAGCCCTCTGCTGATCCACTGCTCACTGCTAACTACAGACCTATTTCTCTTCTACCTTTCCTCTCTAAGCTTCTTGAGCGCCTTGCCTACTCTCAACTCTCATCCTTTGTTACCTCTTCCTCTCTCCTTCCTCCCTTCCAATCTGGCTTCCGTCTCAAACATTCCACTGAAACTGCTCTCACCTCTATCCTTAACTCACTCCTCTCTGCTCGACATGCTAAGCAATCCTCTATCCTTATTCTACTTGATCTCTCCGCAGCGTTTGACACTGTCGATCACCCACTCCTGCTTCATACTCTTTCCTCCTTCGGGTTTAATGGCCCTGTTCTAAAATGGCTATCCTCCTACCTCTCCTCCCGTTCCTTTGCTGTATCGTGTGGAGGCCAGTCCTCTCCTTCCTTCCCTCTTAACTATGGTGTTCCTCAATTCTCTGTACTTGGTCCTTTCCTTTTCTCTCTTTACACCTCTCTCATTGCCCCTGTCATCTCTTCGTTTGGCATTTCTCACCACTTCTATGCTGACGATACTCAACTCTTTCTTTCTTTCTCCTCCTTCTCACCTGACCTCCACCTTAAACTCTCCTCCTGTCTCACTGCTATCAAGAACTGGATGTCCTCCCGCTTTCTCTCTCTTAACACCGATAAAACCGAAGTCCTTTTCTTCCCCTCTAACTCTCTTCCCCCTACCTCCCCTCCTCCTTTCATTCACTTTCCTCCCTCCAATCTCCCTATCTCCCCCAAGCTCTTAATCTAGTGTTCTCTTTGACTCCTCTCTCACCTTCTCACAACACATTTCACTCACCTCCCGCTCCTGCCGATACCACCTCTACAATATACGCAAAATCCGTCCCTCCCTCACATTCCACGCCACAAAACTCCTAATTTCCTCTCTCATCTTTTCCCGCCTCTTCTACTGCTCCTCTCTAATCTTTGGACTTCCCGCATCTCAGCTTACCCCTCTAAAATCCATATACCACTCTGCTGTCCGTACCCTTTGTCTCCTTACCTCCCGTGACTCCATCTCTTCCTCGCTTTCTCACCTTGGCTGGCTACCTTTCCACTCACAACTAAAGTTCTACTTTCTTTGCCTTGTCTTCAAATCCCTCCATGGTCTTGCTCCTCCTTATCTCTCCTCCCTCCTCTCCTTCTACTCCCCCTCCCGCTCCCTTCGCTCCGCTGACCATTTCCTTCTCACTGTTCCTCCTTCCCCTTGCGCTTCCTCCCGTTTCCGCTCATTCCAACTCCTTGCACCCCTGCATTGGAACTCGCTCCCTCTTACAATCCGCTCTACCACAACCTTCACCTCATTTCGCACTTCCCTTAAATCCCTCCTCCTCCATTGCCCTCCTTGAAAACTTCTCTGCCCTCTTCACTTCCCCCACCCCCCTCTTCTTACCCTCATCTGATTCCTCTCTCCCCTCTCCTACTCCTCTTTTCCCCTTGCATTCTCCCTCGCCCTGTCCATCTCCTACTCCCCCCCACCTCTTCCCTCTCCCCTTTCCACCCCCCACTTAAGTTAATTGCTCTTTGCACTGTTTTGTTGAATGATTCATGATGTAAATTTTGCTCTCATTGTTATTTTGTATTATGTTGTTCCACTGTACAGCGCCTTGGTATAAAGCGCTATATAAATAAATCAATCAATCAATCAATCAATCAATCAACCTGAATTAAACTATGCGGTTACTGATAAGGAGTTATTAGCCATCAAGTCCGCCTTCAAGGCTTGGCGGCATTATATTCTCGGTGCCAGGCTACCATCACTGTAATCACAGATCACAGGAATCTGCAGTATTTGAAAACAGCCAAGGCCCAATCATCGCGTCAACTTCGGTGGGCATTATTCTTTGCCGAATTCGATTTCGTGATCACTTATCGACCAGGTTGTAAAAACGGCAAGGCAGATGCCCTATCCCGAATAGGGATGGGAGAAGTATATTCGAACCCGGAACCGGTGCCTATAATTTCAGAACAAAGAATTCTTGGCATAACTACTCTACAGACTCTAGAAGACATTCATTTAAAAATCCAACAACTTTTCGATCCAGCAGCCCTGCAGGACTGGGTAAAGAAAGGCCAAGATTATTCAGTCATCAATGACCTGCCTTACTATCAAGGACGTCTATTTCTACCACACAAGGAACTACAAAACCTAGTCATCTCCAATTATCATGACGCCCTTATGGAAGGACACCCAGGTATCGCAAAAACTGAAGCTAAAATTAAAAGACAATTCTGGTGGCCCACCTGGCGAAAGGACGTAAAGTCATTTGTGATGTCTTGTGGTATCTGCGCCCAAAACAAAAGTCAGAAGAAAAAACCATCTGGCCTTTTACAACCTTTGGATATTCCACCTACACCATGGCACACCTTGTCTTTAGACTTCATTACAGATCTACCTCCGTGTAATGGATTTAACACCATTCAAGTTATTGTGGATCTTTTTTCCAAAATGGCCCACTTTATTCCTTTAAAAGGATTACCTTCCGCTTCGATTTTGGCCAAGGAATTTCTCGAAAACATTGTTCGAATCCATGGATTTCCTTCCGTATTGGTCTCTGACCGAGGTAGTCAATTCATTTCGCAATTTTGGAAGAAATGCTGTCAATTGGCGCAAATCGATGTAAGGCTATCAACCAGTCACCACCCCCAAACTGATGGTCAGACGGAGAGGACCAACCAGACTCTTGAACAATACCTACGTTGTATGCTACACCAAACCGAAAGCAATTGGAAAGATATTTTATGGATTTCCGAATACGCATACAATAACTCCGTACTTTCAGGAACCAGACAAAGCCCCTTTTATACCATATATGGACATCATCCTCGAACCTCAGAACTCGATTCGCCTCAACACTTAGAAATGCCTGCAGTGACTCATCTGCACTCTACTATTACACAAGTCTTTAAGGAAGCAATAGAAGACTTGAAACAAGCAAAGGAGAGAATACAAGAAAAATGCTGATCGACATAGAAATGAAACTCCACAATACCAGATTGGAGATCAAGTTTGGCTAGTTACAAAACACATACCTCTAAAGGGAACTCAAATTTTCAATCCTAGATATTTGGGACTTTACACCATTAAGGCCATTATCAACCCGGTGGCCGTCAAATTGGAATTACCCTCTAATTTGCGGATTCATCCTGTCTTTCATGTTTCACTTCTAAAACCAGTTCAACCTGGGACAAGATTAACCAAACCACCTGACCCCATCCTAATAGATGGAGAACCTGAATTCGAGGTAAAGAATATCCTGGACTCTAAGATGGTTAAATCAAGACTTTTTTATTTAATCGACTGCAAGGGTTACGGACCACAAGAAAGGTCATGGGAACCTAGTGACCACGTTCATGCACCTCGGTTGGTGAAGAAATTCCATCGGAACTTCCCAGACAAACCAGGATCAAGAGGAAGAGCAACTTTAGGAGGGGCCTTGGGGGGGATTGCTGTCATGATGCCTACCCCCAGGCATCCGGATCAAGCCCATCAGCCCCGGGAGCAGGCATCCAGGTATTTAATAAAACCCCAGCAGCCCCGGCTGAGGGCTGTCTGGGTTCAGTCCTGGCGCCTTAGGCGCCAGGCTCATAATAGAAATCAGTCCTGGCGCCATAGGCGCCAGGCTCATAGACTTTACTTACCTCATGCAGACCATGCTACAAATGAATCCAAGCCAACGTGAGGCCTGGATGGGACTATTTTTCTACAGGGACTATTTTTTACTCGGGTGTGGTTCTAGGGACTTCTTACCTGTAATTACTTTGGAGGCTATTTAAACCACGCCCCAACAGCAGCACATGCTTCGTGTTATTCTGCATCGAGCAGCGTAACGCTCACCGTGCCTGCAGTCAGCATCCAGTCTTCAGCCACGCCCGTCTCGAAGCCAGAGCTCCTAGCAATAGAAGAAAGAAGAAGGAAAGGTTAAAAAACAGATATTATTTCAATCCTTACCTGAATTCCAGATCACGTCTTCGAACTTGAAAAGGACATTATTCTACACGCGTTGCATCGCCAGCTGCAGAGCCGCACCATACTCACCAGTCCTCACAGCATTTTTCGATCCGGCGCAGCCTCCATCATTTTCTCAGCCAAATTCCACCATTTAGGGGACAAAAGAAACATAAGGTGAGCCGAGAGAGCCAACAAATACAACCCCTCCACCATAGACTTACCTGATTAACAACCGGAGGCATTATTCTGTAACAAACCGCAACTTCTTACGCCGCACCTGTAAGGAGAGAGAAAACAGCAATTTAAACACACGCATCTTTTGCCGACAGTGTTGGGTAATACAGACTCTTACCTCAACAGCATCAGCTGCCACAAGACAATCTTCCCTTGGACCCAGCTGCAACACAAGAAATGAATCTACAAGAGTGAACATCGGACATATTGAACTCTTTGAACTTTATACTTACGGGTTCTCACCTGGAACCTCGGAGTCAATATTCATCCCGAACTCTTCCAACACCCTCAAACCAGTGAAGTAACTGGTATCTACGCGCCCCTGCATTCCACACAGGATGGAGAGCTCATCATTTACAAACATAAGGTGAGCTTACAGGAAGTGAACATCGGTGGTGATTAGTGGGGAGAACAGTGGGGTGCCATTACTAAAATCTACGGGTGGCTAAATCCCTTTCTCCACTTGCAGGAGAATATTTCTACCGGTCAAGCAGACGAGATTAGGCGGTCCAGTCCAATCTGTCATCTCTGCACTACGCTTCACGTTGGAGGAGGTCGCAGCTGTCCGGGTCCGATCGACGCCCCTGTGGGAGCCAGGTGAGCGTAACATCGGGGCCATCAACATCATTGGGGCAGACATCGGCCGGTGGGCAGGAGGACCCAGGATTGGGAGTGTCTTCCGTGTGGCAGTGGTTGGGCCAGCAGATAGGTGCAGAGCGGTGGCAGGTGGAGAGGGCACGGCTCACAATGGTCAGGGTAGAGAACTCCATGCACAGGGCATTGAGGTGGGCTGAGTGTCTCGAGGCAACTCGCAGTGAGTTGGAGGAGGCCATGGCTGCATCCTTGCGAGACCTCGGGGCAGGGAAGAGGCCCGCCTCCGGAACATCGACGTGGAGTTCGATGGTGCCCTGGCCCAGAACATCAAAAAATGAGCCATTGGACTAGCCTGCTGCCTTTGTACATTGGCCCTCATTACGACCCTGGCGGTAAGTATCGGCCATTACCGGCATGGCGCAAATAACATGTCCGTGCTGGCCAGAGACCACTAAAAGCGGCACATTACGAGTTCTCGGGCACGAACATTGTGCCATGCCGGTAATGGAATCACTGCCATGCCGCTAAAGGGCGTAAAATCCCACTTACCGGCATCATATGCCGTGCAAATAGCACCTCCGCCACCCTAGCCATCGACATTAGCGGTCACCGCTAATAGTGGTAACAGCAATTAGCGGGAACTGCTATTAGCGGTGACCGTAAATAAGCGGATCCGGAAGTAGCGTCACTGCACAGGAACGGGAAAGAGCACGGTGGCCATCTTTAAAAACACAATCCATTGCCATCCTCTGTTACCAGTAGACACCTGACCCCCACAACTTCCACAAACCTCCTACACCACCCCTTTGACATCACGATGCCTAAAGTTTTGAAAAAGAGCGGAGATCGGCTGCGCCAGGAGCGCTTTTCAAGGGAGGAGCTAACAATGTTAGCCGAAACACTCAAAGAGCATGCTGATGTTGTGTTCTCCATGGAGATTACCAGACCGGGGCTGCAGAGAAAAAAGGTAATATGTGCCATGGTCGCCCAGAGGGTCAGTGCCGTTGGCACAACACCCCGCACTGCCAAACAATGCCGCAAGCGGTGGGACGATCTACTACTCCGCGTCAGAAGCATACTGGTGGCAAATCGGAATCTCGGCATGGCGACTGGTGGAGGTGCTGAGTTGCCCCTTAAACTACAGCTGTGGGAGGAGATATGTGCCACCACCATAGGCACAGAGAGCATTGAGGGAGTAGGGGACATGGAGATAGGAGGCCCGACATCAGGCGATGCAGTTAGGTGCCTCAAGTCCAACTATGCCTATCTCACCACGATGATGTCCAGATGATTGGGAAGTGCAATGATGCATACCAGGGTCCACCGGACACATTAGCACAAGACTGCCTGCAGGCAGTGCTGACCCCCACCTTGTTCACATGCATAATACTTCCCGTTTCTGTAGCTACCCACATGCCTCCATGCATCAACCACCTAAGAGTGAGACTACCTGTATGTCACTGCCTCCAATGTGAACCATCCAGCAATCAGCTGCATTTTGTTGAGGGGAATGCGGTCTGATTTGGTACAGTGCACATACAGATGTCTGTGGGATGGTTGGGACACCGCTTCATTCGCGTGGTAGGGCTGCTTAAGATTAACCAAACCACCTGACCCCATCCTAATAGATGGAGAACCTGAATTCGAGATAAAGAATATCCTGGACTCTAAGATGGTTAAATCAAGACTTTTTTAATTAATCGACTGGAAGGGTTACGGACCACAAGAAAGGTCCTGGGAACCTAGTGACCACGTTCATGCACCTCGGTTGGTGAGGAAATTCCATCGGAACTTCCCAGACAAACCAGGATCAAGAGGAAGAGCAACTTTAGCAGGGGCCTTGGGGGGGAGTGCTGTCATGATGCCTACCCCCGGGCATCCGGATCAAGCCCATCAGCCCCGGGAGCAGGCATCCAGGTATTTAATAAAACCCCAGCAGCCCCGGCTGGGGGCTGTCTGGGTTCAGTTCTGGCGCCTTAGGCGCCAGGCTCATAATAGAAATCAGTCCTGGCGCCATAGGCGCCAGGCTCATAGACTTTACTTACCTCATGCAGACCATGCTACAAATGAATCCAAGCCAATGTGAGGCCTGGATGGGACTATTTTTCTACAGGGACTATTTTTTACTCGGGTGTGGTTCTAGGGACTTCTTACCTGTAATTACTTTGGAGGCTATTTAAACCACGCCCGAACAGCAGCACATGCTTCGTGTTATTCTGCATCGAGCAGCGTAACGCTCACCGTGCCTGCAGTCAGCATCCAGCCTTCAGCCACGCCCGTCTCGAAGCCAGAGCTCCTAGCAATAGAAGAAAGAAGAAGGAAAGGTTAAAAAACAGATATTATTTCAATCCTTACCTGAATTCCAGATCCATCACGTCTTCGAACTTGAAAAGGACATTATTCTACACGCGTTGCATCGCCAGCTGCAGAGCCGCACCATACTCACCAGTCCTCACAGCATTTTTCGATCCGGCGCAGCCTCCATCATTTTCTCAGCCAAATTCCACCATTTAGGGGACAAAAGAAACATAAGGTGAGCCGAGAGAGCCAACAAATACAACCTCTCCACCATAGACTTACCTGATTAACAACCGGAGGCATTATTCTGTAACAAACCGCAACTTCTTACGCCGCACCTGTAAGGAGAGAGAAACCAGCAATTTAAACACACGCATCTTTTGCCGGACAGTGTTGGGTAATACAGACTTTTACCTCAACACCATCAGCTGCCACAAGACAATCTTCCCTTGGACCCAGCTGCAACACAAGAAATGAATGTACAAGAGTGAACATCGGACATATTGAACTCTTTGAACTTTATACTTACGGGTTCTCGCCTGGAACCTTGGAGTCAATATTCATCCGGAACTCTTCCAACACCCTCAAACCAGTGAAGTAACTGGTATCTATGCGCCCCTGCATTCCACACAGGATGGAGAGCTCATCATTTACAAACATAAGGTGAGCTTACAGGAAGTGAACATCGGTGGTGATTAGTGGGGAGAACAGTGGGGTGCCATTACTAAAATCCACGGGTGGCTAAATCCCTTTCTCCACTTGCAGGAGAATATTTCTACCGGTCAAGCAGACGAGATTAGGCGGTCCAGTCCAATCTGTTATCTCTGCACTACGCTTCACGTTGGAGGAGGTCGCAGCTGTCCGGGTCCGATCGACGCCCCTGTGGGAGCCAGGTGAGCGTAACATCGGGGCCATCAACATCATTGGGGCAGACATCGGCCGGTGGGCTGGAGGACCCAGGATTGGGAGTGTCTTCCGTGTGGCAGTGGTTGGGCCAGCAGATAGGTGCAGAGCGGCAGCAGGTGGAGAGGGCACGGCTCACAATGGTCAGGGTAGAGAACTCCATGCACAGGGCATTGATGCGGGCTGAGAGCCTCGAGGCAACTCGCAGTGAGTTGGAGGAGGCCATGGCTGCATCCTTGCGAGACCTCGGGGCAGGGAAGAGCCCCGCCTCCGGAACATCGACGTGGAGTCCGATGATGCCCTGGCCCAGAACATCAAAAAGTGAGCCATTGGACTAGCCCGCTGCCTTTGTACATTGGCCCTCATTACGACCCTGGCGGTAAGTATCGTCCATTACCGGCATGGCGCAAATAACGTGTCCGTGCTGGCCAGAGACCACTAAAAGCGGCACATTACGAGTTCTCGGGCACGAGCATTGTGCCATGCTGGTAATGGAATCACTGCCATGCCGCTAAAGGGCGTAAAATCTCACTTACCGGCATCATATGCCATGCAAATAGCACCTCCGCCACCCTAGCCATCGTCATTAGCGGTCACCGATAATAGTGGTAACCGCAATTAGCGGGAACTGCTATTAGCGGTGACCGTAAATAAGCGGATCCGGAAGTAGCGTCACCGCACAGGAACGGGAAAGAGCACGGCGGCCATCTTTAAAAACACAATCCATTGCCATCCTCTGTTACCAGTAGACACCTGACCCCCACAACTTCCACAAACCTCCTACACCACCCCTTTGACATCACGATGCCTAAAGTTTTGAAAAAGAGCAGAGATCGGCTGCGCCAGGAGCGCTTTTCAAGGGAGGAGCTAACAATGTTAGCCGAAACACTCCAAGAGCATGCTGATGTTGTGTTCTCCACGGAGATTACCAGACCGGCGCTGCAGAGAAAAAAGGCAATATGTGCCATGGTCGCCCAGAGGGTCAGTGCCGTTGGCACAACACCCCGCACTGCCAAACAATGCCGCAAGCGGTGGGACTATCTACTACTCCGCGTCAGAAGTATACTGGCGGCAAATCGGAATCTCGGCATGGCGACTGGTGGAGGTGCTGAGTTGCCCCTTAAACTACAGCCGTGGGAGGAGATATGTGCCACCACCATAGGCACAGAGAGCATTGAGGGAGTAGGGGACATGGAGATAGGAGCCCCGACATCAGGCGATGCAGGTAGGTGCCTCAAGTCCAACTATGCCAATCTCACCACGATGATGTCCAGATGATTGGGAAGTGCAATGATGCATACCAGGGTCCACCGGACACATTAGCACAAGACTGCCTGCAGGCAGTGCTGACCCCCACCTTATACACATGCATAATGCTCCCCGTTTCTGTAGCTACCCACATGCCTCCATGCATCAACCACCTAAGAGTGAGACTACCTGTATGTCACTGCCTCCAATGTGAACCATCCAGCAATCAAAATTAATGCAGCCATCACAATGCCTGATCAATGCCCGTAGACCCATCACTAACCCTCTCCCTCCTTTGGTCCACCACAGGCTCACATTCGGACAGCGCCAATGATGACACAGGTGCAACCACTGCCAAGAGGGCCAGGGCCAAAGAGGCACAACACCGTCCCTCCACCTCAGGGGGAACAAGGAAACCCCAACAACAGGAAATGTCCAACAGCACAGGCCACGGCACCGATGGCTACCAAGTCCACCACTTCGGCACCACCGGCAACCACCATCTGCCCAGTGTTGTCCACCGAAGGCACTGGATCCACAGAAAGCAGCACCATCGGTGAAACTGCTGCCACCGCAGCGATCTCCGACAACGAGGAAGGAGATGTTGATAATGTTGTGAGTCTCCCCACTGGCCCTTGCATTCCCCCTACCTGTCCCCGTGCAGCCAGCATGACAACATACAGGGGGTATCTCCTGGAAACTCTTTGCCGGTTACTCCCAGCCCAACCGCACATGTGCAGGAGGGCAGCAGTATAATGGACACGCCACAATCATCAGCCACAGGCCACAACACCCAAGAGGCAATGCAGGAAATCATTATGCGCCAACAGCAACTTACAGCCCTGTTGACACAGCATGTCACAGAATGCACCAGCACTAGGGATGAAATGCGTGATTGTGCTGCTACTCTTAGGTCTGCTATCGAGTCCAGTTCTAAGGACATTTGTGCTGAACTGGCCACGGTGCGGCACGTACTTTCTGAGTTAGTACAAACAATGCGGGACATGCGTCCAAGTCAGCAACCCAGTTCTTCCTGGGCTGCCAGTTCAACCAGAACCATCCCTGTGCGCAGATTGGGCAGGAACCTGTGGCGTTCTGACAGGGGTGCACCGGGTGCTGGGAGCGGGGGATGCCAATAGGCGCAGTCTTGTGAACTGGTGCCACATGATGCACTTGTGCACAGTCATCCACACCATGTTTTGGGGAGTAGAGGGGGCAGGGGGGAGTGGGTGTGTTGGGGAGTAGAGGGGGGATGTGGTTGTGGGTGTGTTGGGGACTAGAAGGGGGAGGGAGGAGTGTGTGTGTTGGGGAGTAGAGGGAGGAGAGGGGAGTGGGTGTGTGGGGTGGTGGGTATGTTCACTTAGATTTACCTTTTCAATACACTTTTTGGTTATGGAGAAATCACATGTGTGGACATTGCTTATTGCGTATGTGTGCTTTATTGGTTAACAGTCTACAGTGTCCATGTCCCTGACACACCCAGTGCCCCAAGTGCCATCTCCATGTGACACCCCCCATCCATGTGTGCTAGAAGATTTGGTTGATCAGAGTCCAACGCATGTCACATCCCTCCTGTGCATCGCTTCCTCCCTGAGGTGCTGCCCCATCCCCACCCTCCTCATCCTCTTCGTCAGGTGGTTGCTGTTCTGCGTCAGGGGGCAGGGGCACATTCCGTCTGATGCACATATTGTGTAGCATGACCCATGCCATGACGATCTTTGCCACCTTCTCATGGCGGTACAGGAGTGCCCCACCAGACCTGCTGAGGCAACGAAACCGTGCCTTCAAGAGGCCAAATGTCTGCTCAATCACCACACGGGTTTGTGATGGGCACGATTATAGTCCTCGTGCCTGTTCTATGGGTTCCGGACTGGGGTAAGGAGCCACCGCTTCAAGGGATAGCCTGCATCACCTGCATGTGGGCAACAATGTATGTGTAAGTCAACTCATCATGTTTGACCTCATTAAGTGACACCATGGCATGCATTTATTTCTTCATCTCAACCCCATTTCCATGCATGAATGGAGTCACACGATGTGACTGCTATGTGTGTATTCCTCTAATGGACTGTTTTGCATGTCATCGATTAGTGTGCGCTGGGGGGTCCAGTGGCTTGTGAGTGCACATGCACTGTGTCAGTCCACGACCGTTGTTTCTGTGATCTTGCAGATGTCCAGTTATTTGTATGCTTTCATCCTGGCAACGTTGATGTCAGCCTCATGATACACTCACTATGCACAACAAATCGTGTCATGCAATTTTGTTGGGCCTCTGTGTCAGTGTGGTGGTGTATTGATGTATTTGACCCTCATGTGACTCCTTTGTACGCAGTAATGGGGGACTGGCCTTTCAGTTCATGGTGTTTTGTGCTGTGTATTGGCTATAGTCGTTGCTTGTAGCTGCATTTTGTTGAGGGGAATGCGGTCTGATTTGGTACAGTGCACATACAGATGTCTGTGGGATGGTTGGGACACCGCTTCATTCGCGTGGTAGGGCTGCTTACATCTTACATTATGTGGTCAGGTGTCAGGTCCAGTCTGGGCTGCTTTTGGGGTATGAGCTTGCTCCATTCCCTCTGGCACTCGCAGCTAGGTTATGTATGCATCCCCCCCCATCTCAGCCAGGTGAAGTATGCATCCCCCCATCTCAGCCAGGTGAAGTATGCATCTCTCCCCCCATCTCAGCCAGGTGAAGTAGGCACCCCCCCCCATCTCAGCCAGGTGAAATATGCATCTCTCCCCCCATCTCAGCCAGGTGAAGTATGCATCTCTCCCCCCCTCATCTCAGCCAGGTGAAGTATGCATCTATGCCTCAATCACCTACCCACATCACATTTCCATGAGCTTAACATGCGACTCACCGAGAAGCCAGGATCTCTGCCCTGCATGTCGCTCCATGTAGCGTGGAATCGTGGAGTTCCACAGGACCACTGAATCATGGGTTGATCCGGGGTATCGAGCACAACAATGTGTGATGATCTTGTTTGAGTCACATACCATTTGCACGTTGATTGAGTGGTATAGTTTACGGTTGCGGTACGCTACCTCTATGGCATGTGGGACCACCAATTCCACATGGGTGCAGTCAATGGCGCCAATGCAACAGGTATGCTGGCCAGTGAATGGAAACCCACTTTGGTGTTTGAGATCTCCTGGGCAGTCCGTGGTAAGGAAATGTGTTTGTCTGTGTGCTTGTGGAGGCCATCAAGCACTTGGTTCAACGTACGTGAGAATAATGGTTGTGAAATGCCATGCAGTTGCCCCACTGTGTGTTGGTAGGTGCCTGTGGCCAGGAAGTGGAGCACAGACACTACCTTCAGTAGGGGTGGGATGGCGGTGCGTGTTTCAATGAGGCTGACAATGTCATCACGTATCATTTCCACAATGGTGGTGATGGTGTCCCGGTCCAGGCGGTACAGGGTGTGGATCTGCTCAGCGGTTAGGTTGGATGGACTGGCTCTGATGCGTGGGATTGGGGGCTGCCTGCGTGTTGGCACTGGCTGTGCTGGGGGCATGCTGGCCCTGCCTTGCCCTCCTTCTCCTCCTGTGTCTCCTCTGTGCTGCCTATTGTTGTTCTTCTTGTAGTTGTTGTTGTAGCACTTCCACTGCAATCAGGTCCTCCAGCCCGAGCATTGCTAGTAGTATTGCATTCATTGTGGAGTGTGACTGGCTGTGGGAAGTGGTGGGGTGAGGTGGCTCCTTTTGTACTTGCCCAGTCTTTATTGCCTCTACCTGTGCTGATTGAGAGCGCCTGTGGCAGCTGGGAACACTGCACATGGCCATTTACGGTTGGTTCGCGATGGCGGTATTAGCACTATGGCGGTTTTAGCAGCACGGTTGATTACGGTGCCACTAATAGCGCTATCTCAGGTCATAATCGGCCGTAGCAGTAAGCGATGCCGGTAATCCTTTACCGGCATCGTTTTTTGCTTACCGCCAGGGTCGTAATGAGGGCCATAGTGTTTTAGGCTTAGGTGTAATGCATCGACTTGGAAAGTTTGGAACCGATGGAAGTACACCTAACATGGATGCTGGAAGCTTCGTGTAGCGGTCTATGCATTATCCAAGATGGCCGTCAGCACGTATTTACGCACAATGCACCAGTGCTCCGATGCGTTGTATCGTAGTACTTTCGTACCTTACCAGCGCTGTGTTGCTGAATATTTCGGTACCAGTTATTGCTTCCTGTTGCTTTTCCTCTCTCTTCATTCGCTATCTTACACAGAGGTAAACGTACTATTTTTGGGTAGCCTTTTTTCTCTTAACGGTTTGATCCCTGTTAATCGCACTTTGAGGTTGTTCTTAACTCCTCAGCCCCTGTACTTTTCCTTCCTGCTATTACTTTGTTTTAACTTTCTTTCTGACTACCATTTCTTTTCTACTCACTCCTTTTCTTTCGCCTGGAGTTTCTTTCTCTTGTCTTCAATTCATCAGTTCGTGGTATTGCTGCCTTGGCGTTCTCCTACCTTTTGACCAGTTTCCTGTGCTTCTAATGTGCCTCAGTACCTTCGGCACCACCGGCTACTCGTTCATCTACACTGAAGAAGGAACTGGACTCGCTTCTACTCTTCTATCCAACCCGAAGAAGACTATTCACACAGGGTTTTTTCTGCCTACATCTTTTTCCCTGGAACAGTGGGTTGGCTCCTGGGAGGCTCCTGGGATTTGGTTCCTATCCGGTCACGGTGGCCTCCGGGGAGTCACGCCCATACTTGCATCAAAGAAAGAGTAAAGAAATCAAAAAGACACGAAAGAAGGAGAAGACGGAACTCCGAGAAGAATTTGACGGAGATTCAGGTGAGGAGGAGTTGGAAAAGAGAACCAGGGTTGCAAGTTTTGACATTAGGTTTCATTTGTTTTTTATTTATATTTGGAGTTCATGGACTTTGCTCCACTTTTGGTACATAGTTGTATTTTTTATAGGATTTTTGGTAGGTTTCCTTTTGTTTTGGGCTCATGGACCCTTCTGACTTTCAGTGTAAATAGTTCCAGACTTGTATATACTTTTGTTATTTCATCGTCCCATAGATCAATGGTTTTGTGCTTTTTTTTTTTGTTTACTTTATATCGACTTTGGCGATGGACAACTTTTCAGTTTTCATGTCGTGGATTTTGGTTTTTCATTGGATTTTAGTATTTTTTTGGTATTGCTTTCATTATTTCTTCATTTGCAAGTGTGATTTTAATTATGTAATTTGTTATGTTTTTTAATACATTTCATATATCTTCATTATTGGTGTTGTGTACTCTCATTGGTTTTGTGCATGTCTCTATGAGCATTGCCTCAGTCATGTGTTGCCACTTTGTGGCTCTATTGTACATGTATTCATGGCCATGCTGGTTCTTTTCAAATTCTCATGGCATGAGTATTTTGGGAGTGGGAGCAATGGATGGTTGCATGCTTGTACTGGGGGGTGGTAGGATTTGGGTTGGCACTAGGGCCGTGGGTCTGTTTTGTTATGACATGGTGTTTGGTGGGCCATGTGTCGAGGCCTGCTGGCAGGTGCCTGTCAATGGGGGGTGGTTGGGGGGGACATGTGTCGAGGCCTACTGGCAGTTGCCCGTCAATTGGGATTGGGTGTGGAGGCATGAGGCAGGGCCTGCTGGCAGGTGCCCGTCAATGGGGGGAGGATGGGGGGGCATGTGTCGGGCCTGCTGGCAGGTGGCTGTCAATGGGGGGTGGAGGGGGCATGAGTCGGGGCCTGCTGGCAGGTGCCTGTCAATGGGTGGTGGATGGGGTGACATGAGTCGGGCCTGCTTTCAGGTGCCCATCAATGGGTGGTGGGTGGGGGGGACATGAGTCGGGGCCTGCTGGCAGGTGCCCATCAATGGGTGGTGAGTGGGGGGGTAGATGAGTCGGGGCCTGCTGGCAGGTGCCCATCAATGGGGGGTGAGTGGGGGGACACATGAGTCGGGGCCTGCTAACAGGTGCCCTTCAATGGGGGGTGTTTGGTGGGCCATGAGTCGGAGCCTGCTGGCAGGTGCCCGTCAATGGGGGGTAGGTGGGGGGGCATGAGTCAGGGACAGCTGGCAGGTGCCTGTCAATGGGTGGTGGGTTGGGGGGACATTAGTCGGGGCATGCTGGCAG
The DNA here is from genome assembly GCF_040938575.1 of Ambystoma mexicanum. NCBI lineage: Eukaryota > Metazoa > Chordata > Amphibia > Caudata > Ambystomatidae > Ambystoma > Ambystoma mexicanum. The sequence continues at coordinate 434,308,597 of NC_090939.1, read as the reverse complement.
GTGCCCGTCAATGGGGGGTGTTGGGTGGACCATGAGTCGGGGCCTGCTGGCAGGTGTCCGTCAATGGGGGATTGGGTGGGGGTCATGAGTCAGGGATGGTTGGCAGGTGCCTGTCAATGGGTGGTGGGTGACAGTGATATGAGTCGGGGCCTGCTGGCATGTGCCTGTCAATAGGCATGAATCAGGGCCTGCTGGCAGGTGCCCATCAATGGGGGGTGGGTGGGGGGACATGAGTCGGGGCCTGCTGGCAGGTGCCTGTCAATGAGGGGTGGGTGGGGGGCATGAGTCGGGCCTGCTTGCAGTTGCCTGTCAATGGGGGGTGGGGTGGAGGACATGAGTCGGGGCTCCCAAGTGCAGGGTGACATGTGGCCTGCCTGTGGGCCATGGACTGGGGTGATGGGCTGCCTGTGGGGTATGCCCAGGGGTGAAGGGCTGCCTGCAGGGCATGCCCAGGGGTGATGGGCTGCCTGAGGAGCATGCCCAGGGGTGATGGGCTGCCTGTGGGCCATGGGGAGGGGGTGGCCCACACACAGGGGGGCCCACACTGCCAAATTGCGTGTAAAACTCCCTGTGCACCCCCAGAATACGCGTACCCCGCTCGCACCCGCGAAATCGCGTGTACAACTCCCTGTGCACCCCTCGGAATACGCGTACCCTGCTCGCGCCTGCAAAATCTCGTGAAAAACTCCCTACGCACCCCTCGGAATACGCGCACACCGCTCGCGCCAGCGAAATCACGTTTAAAACTCCCCACGTACCGCTCGCATCACACGTACCAAAGAAGGACAGCACATCAGGCGCGGGACTGGATCAGCTAGGCCGGTCAACGGAGGTGCACAGGATCTGCCCTTCTTGTTTCTGGGTATTGAAATCAGCGGCATAGCGATTTCATCATGCAAGCCTTATGGTAGCAAGCCAAATAGTTTCAGGATGCTAGTTCAGGAAGCTTACTCACACCACAGCGCTATACTAGGTTGTGAGAATAAGTTTGAGGATTGTGGCCTTGCTGAAAATGGTTCAGCTACTGCTTGGCAAGATTCTTGGCATCTGGATCTGGAAGGATGTTAAAGGCTGGATGTCGAATGCAAACAAAGTGCTTTGCTGGAATCAGAAGAGTGAGTCAGCTCGTATGTGTTGTCAGCTTTCTCTATTCATCCTTTCAAATGACTTCACAAAAATGGATGTTTAGACCAGCTTAACTAAGCTTGCCCCTGTGAAATGGGATTGGATCAGAGCCTCATCTCCGCCTTGCATCTGAGTGATTGGATCAAGGACGGATGATTTCACATTCATGGTTTGGGTTTTACAGTCCTTAGAAACCTCCCCTAGCCCCAGCCACTAGTATCAAAATCATATTTTGTCCTAAACACATATTTATTCATTAGTAACCTACATTACATTAGTAACCTCTACAAAAATCACACACAAGGATTCCATATGTTATGTAGTATCTGTTCATCAAAATCCTGCAGCGTTGAGACCTTGTTTCACCTTTTTGCAGAATTATGTCCATTTCGCCATGAACATATTTTCCAAACTTTTGAAAAATGTCCACAAATATGTATATTCACCATGGGGATGTGTGTGTGCAGTTTAACAATTCTAGCATTAATACAGTTCACATAAAACCACATATATTGTCATTCCTGTTCCGAATCTGTTACACAGTTCCACCGCCTCTTGAAACGTAAAACCAAAAATTAGACTAACAAATCTGTCCTTTTTATATTTTTCACCACTTTGTTATGTTATTGTCATAAGTTATGAGTCTCTAAAAATTGTTCATTATTTATTCTTAGCAGCAAATGGTCCGCCTTTTGTCTCTACCTGGAGCTCAAAGAGTAGCCCCCTCCTTTGGGGAATTCCTTCTAGGAGCAGTTTATGACCTTTTCACACGTCCATTTCCTGCCCTGGAGGATCTGCCATTGTTCCTTCTCTGGCTACAGACAAAAGTCTGGTCTAACCCACAATTATCATTTCTCAGTGAGTTTCTGCTGAGAGGATATCCCTCCCCTTGGGGGAAACCTGTTTTTCCACTTCTTGCAGGCCCAGCCAGGCTAATTTATTCTTAATCTCTTGACTTAAAATCCAGCAGAAACCAAACTTGTTGCATCAAATGACATAGATAAATTACATTCTTAGCTTTAAACCTGTGGAATCAAAAACAACTGAGATCTGTATTCCTTTTAGCACCAATCCTTTTATGTTTGCTAATCTGACAGACTTTTAGTTTAGATAACTTTGAAGTTTCATCAGGAGAGCCCCTCTGACAGGGCTGTCATTCACAGGTAGCCCAGTGTAGTGCACACAGATGTTGACAGGGGCTGTCATTCACAGGCAATCAAGTTTACCTGAGAAAATGATTTGCTCTTCACATTGTAGAACTTTGTACATTCACAGTGCTTCATTAGATTAAATGAATTTTAGTGCCAAGCAAGATTTTGAGTGTTAATAAGTGTTGTGTACAGGCATTTTGCAAAGTGCTGCTGCTCACTCTGCACTCTAGGTTTGCTTGTCATGGAGCCCACTGGCACTTTTTCTGAAGTGTGTGCTCTATTCCACCACACATGCACCATGGGTGGCAGGTTGTGTAGCCATCTTTTTGTGTGTTGAAAACACGGTTTTGGAGGTTTTGGCGTGCACAAGAGTTTTGCCACCATTGTTGCTGTTTCTTGCACCATAAATAGCAGAGTGATGCTGCATAGTATAGCAAAGTGGGTCAATACATCCCAAAGCATGCCTCCTATCTTCCTGTGCATGGAAAATCGGTTTTGTAACCCCAGAACTCTAACAACTACCTCATATCTGAAACAAGCTTACCAAATAACCTGGGACTGCCAGCATTTCATCTTGACCTTTGATGAACATGATATTTAACTAAATACAATAAGATATAACGTATTATGACAATTACTTTATTTCTGGACAATGGCCCTCATTATGAGTCTGCCGGTAACCCGTCGATGCTACTGGTTGGTTACTGGCACCCGACATCCTAGTGTTACTGGGATATTATGGGGGCCGGCAATGGCGGTAAGTTCCCATTACATCGGGAATGGATTTGCCCCTATGACCAACACTTGTAGAAACCGGTTGGGGCAATTCTTTGTCGATAGGGGTCTGAACTAAAATGTTTTATTGATTTTTTTTCAGACATTATATTTTCTAGAATGTGTTAGATTTGATTTTGTTCTCTATTGATCTGATTATTTCTAAGAGAAGCTTTTGTACTCAACGTATCATGTTATTTTATGTGAGGGGACTCTCAGATCAGGCATCAGAATGGTCGATGTGGAGTGACTTGTACTCTCTCAACCAGCTAGATACAGTCAGAGATGAACATATCTTCACAAAGTGTAGGTAGAAAGAGATCCGGCACAGCTACCACAATACTCAAATACCGTTCTTGCTACTCTTAATGACCGATGTACGGAACACTCCAGGAATGTTAATCACAGGTTAGATAGCACCCACTGAACAGCATCCAGGGTAAGTTGAATGCGTATGATGATTTGAACAACTTTTACAATGCACCTTCCATGTCACATGTATGCAGTTGTCAGCCCTAAAATCGATTCTGCAAGGCTGAAAATATGCTTGCAGTAGATTTGCTATTTCTCAGCATGACATAGGTTTAATAGAATTTTGAGTACCTCGAGTAATGGCTATAACTATCTGATTGCAAACCGGAAGCAGGTTGACTTTCACCATTTCTATGTGGTTCTGATACGTGATTCTCTGTTCGCTATCAGTGTGGCACGTTTAGTCTCCCGTACCGGAAATGGATATATGTTCACTTTTTAGACCTACGATAGTCTTAATGATCCCAATTGTGTAAATGTGTGTGCTATGTTTTCATCACCTGATTGCATAGTTTTGTTGAAACTCATCTTTACTTTTTTGACTGTAACAGATGGTAATGCAGGATTTCGTATAGCAGCACTTTGTAATGTATTATTAGGGTTTAAATTGCAGAGAATAATGTGCCAGATCGCCATTGCAACGTCTGACTTTTTTTTTTTGTTTTTTTGTTCAAGGTCCAATAGAATGTAAATTTTAAAAAAAGGAAAAAGAAAGAAAAAAACCTTTCCACTTGGAACACGGGATCTGGTGCAATGTTCTATGAACACGTGTATTATTATCCATGAGACTGAGCACCACCACAGAAAACTTACACAGAAATGGAATTTTGCACAAGTCTTCCCATGTTCCTTTGAGTTAGGACCAGAAAGAAAATGCGACAACCAAGAAACACAATGGATAAAATGCTTTTTTTCCCGCTTTGTTTTAAACTGTCAGCAACTAATAGGTTAACAACCGTGACATATGTTATATCCGCCCTCCGCCCCGCTACGCGGTGACGTAGGGCGTCTTAATAAAAGCCACACCCCCACGCAGGGGATCCAGTTCCGGGCACAGACTCCAACAACGTGTGTCGTGTCTTTCTTTCGCTCCGGCTGGAGCTGCGTCACTGAGGCCTACCTCAGGGACCTACAACTTTCTGCCTCCGTGCGGAGCCAGAACATAACACTGGCGACGAGGGAAACGGGACCCAGCACGAGCGCTCGGCGCCCGACCATCTCATTTCCTCCTGCATCGCACGACCGACCAGCTTTTTCATGTGAGCCGATGGGACCGCTCTTCGACGTGTGGGCCTACCGCACACGCAAGGCGTACGTGCGTTCACGGCTGTAGACAGTGGAAGAGAGACAGCAGCCCTATCCGCCAACGGGTTCAGAGGTTGGCCTCAACAGGGACCGTCAGGGGACGATGTCACACGACATGGCGACCGGCACGTCCACCCCTGGGCCTAGTGTGCCATCCAGAATCGCAGCGAATCTGTCGGTCTCGCCACCGCCAGCTCGCCCACAGAGCAGCTCGACCACAATGATTCAACCATTCGATCCATTCACGGATCCATCCTCGGTTGGCCCCGCTGGCAGCTATGGCTCAAAAGATTTGAGATGGCCATGGAGTGCAAGGACGTAACCTCGTCTAGGAAGATGAGATTGCACCTACTTTTGAACATGGGGGATGAGGTGCTACGCATTTTCAACGCACTAACCATCGCGGATGGCCTGGCCATCTACCAACGTTCAAAGGACGCGCTGACGGCTCATTTTCTCCCGCAACTCATCCCTGACTATGAGACTTTCATATTTTGCACCACGTTTCAGGTGGAAGAGGAGACCATGGATGCCTATCACACCCGGCTCAGGAGGCTAGCAATGTCGTGTGAGTTCACGGATGTCGAGAAAGAGATCCGAAAACAACTCATCAATGGCATCCATTCCGAGAAACTGAGGAGATTGGTGCTGGGTGAGAGGGGCATCTCTTTGACGCGCATTCTGGAGCTGGGTCGTCAGAAGGAGCTAGCGCATGCCAGGGCCGCTAACATGGGTCTGACTCTGCACAAACTACATCCGGCCCTCGCGTCATCCATGGTGGCCCAGGTCACGAACAGACAACCCAGAAGTGATGAATCCGGTGGTAATTACGCACCACCCAGATGGCAGTCACGGATCCCGCGGCCCACGGAGTGTGGATGGTGTGGTGGACCGCGTCACGGATGGCAGAATTGCCCGGCACAAGGCACAACGTGCAGGGCATGTGGCAGGAAGGACCACTATGCAAAGGTGTGCCGCTCTTCGGGCGCTCCACTACCGCCTCCGCCGAACCCTCAGGAGAGGAGTGGAACAAAGAAGAAGAAACAGGGAGTCACGAGGCGCGTCGAAGCGAACAACTCGTCGACTTAGGAAGACGGAGATGACATCACAGGAACTCCACTAGACCCCGGCAGAGAGCAGCGGACCAAAGAAAGAAAAGTCTACCTAGTGTCAGCCCTGGATCGAGGACGTGACATGCAGAAGAAAGGGCTCCGGAGGCGAAAATTCCAGGTCACCCTCCAGAACCAGCAGATATGGATGACCATTGACACGGGAGCCTCGGTGAATGTCATGCCCACGTCCACGCTCAAGACATTGCAGCCGCAACCATCCCACAAGGACACTGACACTCTCCTGTTCTCATTTGGCTGCAAGAAGCCGCTACCGGTAGTTGGCAGATTCCGCACAACCATCAGCCACGTTGAGAACAGGCTACCGTCCAAAGTGTACGTAGTGAACGCAGGGATCGAATGCCTTCTGAGCGGTGATGCGGCGGAGGATTTAGGGCTCGTACAGTTTGTCAATCAGATCGGGGAAGCCCAAGAGGTCGAGAAACTCCTGGCGCAACATCCCAACCTGCTGAACGCGATTGGGTGCCTGAAGGGAAAGACAATTAAACTCCACATTGACAAGTCGGTCCAGCCAAGGTCCGTCAGACATCGGAGGACCCCATTCCACATGCGCGAGCAGGTGGAGATTGAACTAAAAGCGCTGGAAGAAGCAGGTATCATCGAGGAGGTGACAGGGCCCACACCATGGGTGTCCCCGATGGTGGTCACAAGAAAACCCAAACAACCAGGGAAGGTCCGCATTTTCATAGAAATGCGCCTCCCGAACACTGCCATCAAGAGGGAGCGCCATATCACGCCAACCCTCAACGAGATTGTGGCTGACCTCACGGGATCGAGAGTGTTCTCAAAAGTTGATCTGAAAGCAGGGTGCCATCAGCTGAAGCCACACAAGGACTCTCGGTACATAACGACTTTTTCTACACACTTGGGTCTGCGAAGATACAAGCTGCTAAGCTTTGGCATATCTTCGGCAGCCGAAGTCTTCCAACAGACCATCCAAGAAGTCATCTGGGACATCCCAGGTGTCCTCAATGTCAGTGACGACATCCTGATACACGCGCAGGACAAAGGAGAACACTCGAGAAGGCTAAAGATGCTTTTGGACCGTTTGGAAGCCACGGGCCTAATCATCCACAAGGAAAAATGCGAGTTTTTCAAGACGGAGATATCTTTTTTTGGCTACAAGTTCAGCAGCTCTGGCATCTCGCCGGACCCCCAGAAGGTCGCTGACATACAGGCCGCAAGTCCACCTAAGACACCCACCGACGTCCGCAGTTTCCTGGGGATGGCCACGCACTGTGGAAGATTCATCCGAAACCTGGCCACATTGTCGGAACCCCTTCAGGAACTCACAAAGCTCAACGCGAAGTGGGAGTAGGGAAGAGCTTGCCAAGATGCCTTCGAGAGCATCAAAGAGTCGCTTTCCGTAGAGACGAGAATGGTGTACTATGTCACCGCTCTTCCGACAGAACTTTGCGTGGATGCCAGCCCTGTCGGCCTGGGGGCCATCCTCATGCAGGTCACCAACGAAGGCGAGAATAGACCCATCGCCTATGCGTCGGCTGCTCTCACAGAGACGGAGCAGAGGTACTCTCACATCGAGAAAGAGGCGATCGCCGTACTGTGGGGGTGCCGCCACTTCCACCTGTATCTGTATGGCTGCAAATTCTCGGTGATTACGGACCACAAACCCCTCCTTCCCATCTTCATGGGCACTTCCTTGCACCCACTGGCCAGAATAGCGAATGGCTGCTACACCTTCAGCAGTACAACTTTAAGCTCCTTTATCAACCGGGATGTGGCAACCCGACAGACTTCCTCTCCAGGCACCCGAGAGCGGCAACGCCACAGGAAGTCCAGGTGGCCGAAGAGACCGAAGAACACATCTGCCAGGTGGTGCGGGCAATGAGGCCGAAGGCGGTCAGCATTGAGGACATCGCGGAGGAAACATGCAATGACCCCTGCTGCGATTTTGTGAAAGATGCCATCATTTCGGGAGACTGGAGGTCATTTATGAAAAAAACGCACAACCGGACGGAAGAGGCAAAGGTGTTCCTCCCAGGAACATTCACTGTCCGCCAAGACTTATCGATAACAGACCAGGGGCTGCAGCTCCGCGGAAATCGCATCGTCATTCCGCCAGGCCTGCATGACTGGATAGTGGCACTTGCCCATGAGGGCCACCAAGGGATGGCTCGAACGAATGCTCGCATTCGACACAGAGTGTGGTTCCAACAAATTGACGAAAAAGTGGAAAAACTTGTCAACACCTGCCTGCTGGGCCTCATAACCGGAGCCCCACCGGATCCGGAACCCATCCTATCGGCAGAACGAGGATCTGGCAGGTGGGACGCGATAAGCATTGACTTCTGCAAACTACGAGAAGGCCTGTACCTCCTGGTGGCAATCGATGACCACTCCCGATATCCCGAGGTCGAGGTGGTCGAGTTCACGGCAGCTGAAGTGGTCATCCCGGCCATTGAGAAGATGTTCGCGACACATGGACTCCCAACCACGATCAAAAGTGACAATGGAGCACCCTTCCAAGGGGTGGAGTTCAAACAGTACTTGCAAGATCTGAACATCCGGTATCACCACATCATGCCCAGGTGGCCCCAGGCTAACAGGGATGTGGAACGATTCATGAGAACAATTAACAAAGTGTTGAGACTATCGAAGGCAAATGCCAGCCTGTCGAAGGTCGACCTCTATCGTTTCCTGAGGAACTACAGGGTCACCCCGCACTGCACAACAGGCGTTCCCCCAGCGGATCTCATGTTCGGCACCGTCATCAGATCGTCCATCCCACATCACCCCAGCAGAGGACCGGAACGAGCTGGACGAGAGGCGCACTGATAGAAGACGAAGGGACGCCAATGCCAACATGAGTGCCAAGAGGAGGTCGCGAACATCCGACCACCAGGTGGGCGACCAGGTGGTCATGTTACAGAACCCGACGAAGTCCAAAATGGACTCCCACTACGAGACTCTCCTATGGACCGTCCGTGAGACACGAGGGACCATGATAATGGCACAAAGGGGGCATCGTCAGGTGATGCGCAACGCGTCGTGGTTCAAGGTGGTTCTGCGCAACCTCTGGACTGATGGGGACTGTCCCCAAGAAGATGAGGAGTCGCCGCTGATCGAGGACGGACCCGAGGATCACCCAGGCGAAGAAAATGCAGGTGACAGAACATGGGAGCAGTGGAACGAACAGGACCTGGGTGAGCCGGAGGCGGAAGGTGAGAGATCTGGTGAGACTGTAGAAACCACCTCATGGGGTGGAAGATATGGCCTGAGAACTGCCACTCAGCCGCCATCTCGGCTCAAGGACTATGTGTGGTAGTGTGGACTTTGAAATTTGGAAAAAAGGAATTTGCGTTTGTATTTTGTTATACTCATGAGTAGAAGCCCACTCGTGTGGGTGTGTTCCGTTGTTGTGTTTTGTTTATAATAAAGGAGGAATGTTATATCCGTCCTCCGCCCCGCTATGCGGTGACGTAAGGCGTCTTAATAAAAGCCCTGCCCCCGCGCAGGGGAGGCAGTTCCGGGCACAGACTCCAACAACGTGTGTCGTGTCTTTCTTTCGCTTCGGCTGGAGCTGTGTCACTGAGGCCTACCTCAGGGACCTACAACGTTCTGCCTCTGCGCGGAGCCAGAACATAACAACATACATTCGCAATTAACATTTTGGGCCTAATTTACAAAAAAAGTAGTAGGTCTGTACAAAGTAGTTAGCGCAAGCAAACATTGCACAGCCCTAATGTACAGTGCCGGGAGTTGATTCATGGAATGAAATGCGTGCAGAAAGCTGCAGCGCAAACAAAAATGAGCAGCACCCGCCATGCCCAAAACATGCCCCCAGGACAAAATGAATACATTGCTGTCCAACAACTTTTGCGCCATACCCATGGGAAAGAAGTAATCAAGGATTACTTAACAGCAATCATCATTCCTACTGCGACTGAAAAGTCCACGTTCCAGTACTTCCACTACTCTGCGGCCGAACACCCTACATCATGGCAGCACCCACAATTCCTCCCCCATCCTAGCACCTCCACTTATTTGTGCACCAAAACCCTACAAAAGGCAGAACCCACAAGTCCCCACCTCCACCAATCTGCACCCCAACACCCTACATTAAGGCAGCAACCATGAATTCCCATCCCATCCCAGCACCTCCATTTATCTGTGCCCCAAAACCCTACAAAAGGCAGACCCCACAAGTCCCCACTTCCACCAATCTGCAGCCAACATCCTACATTAAGGCAGTACCCAATTTACGTAAGGAGGCTAGTGTAAAGACGCGTAACAACCATATTAGGCCCACCACACACCATAGTATTGAGGAAATGGAAATCACAGGGGGTAAAGAGACCCTGCTGATAGATTTATCATTAGCACTATTGAACACGCGTTCACTAGTTACAATATATGCTTGATGTCCATGATTATATCATGGAACATAATGTGGATATTATGTGTCTTACTGAGACTTGGCTCACAGAGGCCCATGGCCCCACCATAGAGCAGGTGACACCACCAGGCTATGTTTTCTTTGGTGAACATCGTGTGGGAACCATGTGTGGTGGGGTTGCTATTATATGTAAACAACAAGATTTTGGTTTTTAGGAAGTCTAAGTTAAATGTGTGAGTAGTCACATCATACATGTCAAACTCATTTTTAATTTCAACCATTGCACCAATTTGGTACTTGTATTGGCCGCCTGGTCAATTGGATAGTTTCAATGATGATTTAACTAACCTTGTTGCTCCCATGTTGATGGCTAACTCAGCATTAGTTATCCTGGGAGACTTCAATCATTGGAAGAACGATAAACATGATAAAAAACCACTTGATCTAGAAACAAAATTGAAGACCAACCACATTACAATACATAATACTGAACCTACACACAATATAGGCCATATCCTTGATTGGATTGGGAGTGGGAATCTCTTAGTTGAGAATATAATCACCATTTCGTGTATCTGGTCTGATCACTTGTTTGTTTCCTGCCTATTGAAGCTCCCAGGTAAAGTAAGCAGGGTGCATGAACCTGTGTGCTCAGTCAACGCCCGGAATTATAAGAATATAACTGCCCCTGTCCTGACCACTTGCATACAGAAACTAATGATGATTACTGATGACTCGGATGAGCCAGAGATGCTCATGAACAATTATAACCAGGAAATCACAGAAATGCTTAACCAGCATGCCCCACTTAAGGCCAAATTAGTTAGAGATTTACTTAATCGGCACAAATGGTTCTCTATAGCCTTAGCAGAACTTTGAACAAATAAAAGGCAGGCGTAATGTAAAATGGCATAAAGATCACTCCGAATAGAACCTGCAGGCGTGGAAATTGTTAGAGAGGACCTATAAAAACAAGATCAGTCAAGCTAAAAAGACCTTTTACAATGACCAGATTAATTCAGCCGGGGACCAGATGAAAGAACTTTTTTGCCTTTTTAGAACTTGGGAAAAACCTGGAGTTTCCATCCCATTTATTAAACCAACCTGTGATGACTGCAACAAAGTGCAGAAAGCCTTTGCAGATAAACTGTGGAAAGCACAATATAAAATAACTGAGGAACTTTTAATTTCCCCTACTAAGATTACCTCCCTTAAGAATCAGAGTTGCTTCAGGGAAACTAGTACAAATTCTTGTTCAAATTTGTCTACATCAGTATTTGAAATCCACCCCCAGCAAGATCAAGGTATTGGTTTCAGGTTTAAAGAACTGAATACGGCTGAGATGCATGATATACTTAATACCATGCATCCTACCAACTGGCATGGAGAATTGCTCCCATCCGAAATCATATTGGAACACAAAGAACTATTTAGTCCTTTCCTGTGTAGGTATATGAACTCTTCCTTCGAACGGGCCTCATCCCCCAATCTATTAAGAGTGTAGCAGTGGCACCACTGGTGAAAAAAGCAGGATTGGACCAGTCAGATGCTGCCAATCTTAGACCCATTACTAACACCTTATTTTTTCTGAAATGTATTGATAACGTGGCCATGGTGCAGCTTCAAACCTATGTTCATACTGCAGGGATCCTCCATGAAAAACAGTCCGGGTTCATGAGTTTTCATGGCATGGAGAGTGCCCTCCTTGCCCTCCAGACACACATGCTTTCAAAACTGGAATTTAGCAAGTCGAGGCTGCTGATATTATTAGATCTATCAGCAGCCTTTGACTTGCTGGACCATAAAACTTTGCTTGAACGCATGGCCATGGTCGGAGAACTTTCGATAGAGGCAATCACATGGCTAAAATCCTTTTTGGAGGGCCGCCTCTCGCAAGTTTACTGGGGTGACAGTGCCTCTGAGGTTGAAACCATCACATGTGGAGTACCACAGGGGGGCTGCCTCTCTCCTCTATTATTTAACATTTCCATCTTACCATTGCGTAATGACCTGGAATCTATGGATATCTTTTTCTGCAATTATGCAGATGATTTCCAACTCGTTCTGGAAGTCGCCAGGGATTATGAAAAAGACCAGATGTTGTTGGACACTATTTACCTGCTCATAAAAAGATGGATGTCAACAAATTTGCTGTGTCTGAATGCAGCCAAGATGGAGCTTATGCTGTTTGGTCCAAGACTCTCTAGAATTGGTCTTAGTCAGAAGTACTCCAACTTTGTTACGATGGCAGTCAAATAAAGGTTGTTCCTAAAGTCAAGACTCTTGGCATTTACATGGAGAAAAGCCTAGACTGTAATGCTCATGTTACTTCCATCACAAAAAATACAAACTATTACCTCAAGGTGCTCCGACAGGGTGAGCCCCTGATTTCGATCACTCCATTGTACCTGAAAACTCGAGAAAGTACATATCATTCTCAAAGAAACCTGAGATCCACTGAGAGCCTTCCTCTGAAACAGCACCAGGTTAAATGTGCCAGGGGTTCTGGGCGAGCCTTTCACGTTCAGGGGGCAAAAGCCTGGAATGCTTTGCCATCAACTGAAAATCTTCTTGAATTTAGAAAGCAGTTGAAAACAGTGCTTTTCAATCAGTACGATTGATTCCAAATAAGCTTGAACCTCATAATTCTGTCTCTCGGCGCCTGGATGCCTACAGGCTTGGTGCGTTATAAACAAAGTAACATAACATAATATAACCCACAAGTCCTCCCTCGTCCCAATACCTCCACTAATCTGTGCCCCAGCAGCCCACAATAAGGAAGAACCCACACATCCTCCCTCATCCCAGAACCTCTATTAATCTGCACCACAACACCCTACATTAAGGCAGAACCAACGGGTGCTCTCTCATCCCAGTGCCACCATTAATCTGCACCCCACCACCTTAAATTAAGGAAGAAGCCACAAGTCCTCCCTTGTCACAGTACCTCTACTAATCTGAGAGCCAACACCCTGCATTAAGGCAGAACCCTTAACTGATGAACCCATATGCATGCATCGTTGTAAGACGAACCCCGACCCTCACCCGAAATGATTTGTCTCACAACATTTTGTAAAGTGTTGGCAATAAATAGCAGTAGGATTTTATTGTACTGATATGGTTATGCAGATAAACAAATATTCACATATCATAATAATATCATACTTCTGGGCACCGGGTCCTGAGGTTACCCCCTTTGGCCCATGCCGCCACACACGGGCAGGTTACCGGCTGGCCGTGTTCCCCCGAAAGTATCTCCTAATAACAGCCTATAGATGCGAGAGTTGCAGAGATTTCCCGAAGGAAATGTTCCATGCCTTGGATTGATAAGTGGGTGCCGTCTTTGTGAAAAAGATCCGGATCCCCCAGGGTAATGGCCGGGTGTTTTATGAAACCCAGCCCTCTTGCTGCACAGAATTTCTCTATTCCCCTTTTGAGTTTTCTTCTAGCAATGTCTACGGATTTGTAACAGTGGGCCCCCAGCAATATCCTTCTGGGAAGGATGGCTGAAAAATATATTTCCATTTCCCTCCAGTTGTAGGAAATGCTCGCCAATGAGGAGCAGATTTCCTCAAATAAGTTTCTCCTTCCTGAGTTCACCAGGTCATTGCCACCCAAGTGTATTATGAGAAATTCAGGCGGGTCTCTGTATGCGACCAGCTCTGCTAGTGTTTTGTGCATGTTGACCCACCATAGACCCTTGTAACCCCACCATGAAGCGATGGTATTTTTAAATGTGTGACAGAGACTGCGTGTCTCTGTGCTTGTGGGGGAGAGGAGCAGGTGTGGGGGCGGGAGCTGCCCCTCTCATATCTGCAGGATGGTAACATCATTTACTCTGCCTCGCCTTGGGTGGCGACCCCCCTGCGGCATTGTCCAGAAGTCCTCCCTTGTCACAGTACCTCCACTAATGTTCACCCTAACAGCCTACTTGAAGGCAGCACCCACAATGTATCTCATTCTCCATCGAGCGAATGTGGCCCCTTTTGCCCCCCCCCCACTGCTGAGCAGCACATTGCTGATATCACTTTGCCCGTCTGTTTATTTAGACCTGCCTTTCCTAATTTGACGTTGCCATGATTCGTCACGTTACGATTTTCATTATATTACGGCCATCATTCCTTTTTTAATCGGATTATGTTTTTTTCTTCTTATGTCATATTGTATTTTTGCAATTTACTAACTTTAATGTTCAACTGCTTCGTTTATATTGATTGTATATAGCGCCATGCTGCCCTTGTGCAAAGGAGAACTTTAAATGAATTCTCAAGTAAAATAAATAAAAATGCAGCAAAGCATCTAGGCAGTGTAGATGCCTCAGTTAAAAAAGGCTTAGTGCGCTGTAGCGCATTCTGCTGTGTGTGCATTGCCTACCTCAAACACTTCTCTAATTTCAATAGTTAAATTTTGGCATTGCCTGATGCATTCATTTATTACAGGTTACAAACATCCCAATTAAGGTTTGGATATGCCGCTCAAAAAACAATTGCATTGCATGTGATTGGAATGAATGTCCTGCTCATTTTGTTTGTTAGATTAGTGGCAAGTCCTGGACGCATTTCTCCTGACGTTTGTGGTGCAATCTCTTTTTAAAACTGAAATGTCTGGGATGTTAATTAAGGGTATGTGTGTTCATGTTATGTTATGTTATGTTATGTTATCGGTACTTGTATAGCGCACCGTCACCAATGGAATTGGTCCCCAGGCGCTCTGGCGGATCTGTAAACAGGAAGGGTGTGGGTAGGGTTAGTCGGGAGGAGGGGAGAAGGAGAGTGGGAGATGTGGTGTGCTGTTGGCAGCTTCAGCTCGGTTGACAACGTGTGCTGGGCTTTGGTGCTAGTATCGGATCGGATGAAGGCCTCGAGTGCTGTGGGTGAAGTTTATGTGTTGTTGATGCGGTGTGGTAAAGTGCGTGCGGATTGCTGGGAGAGAGATGGTTGTGTGTTTTTGTGTGGGTTTAAGTAAGCAGAAAATTGAGGGTTGGGTTAGTGGGGTCTGTATCCAGGTTCAGGTACTTACGATTCCGTTAGAGTAGTATACCTGTGGGTTCGGATGTTGCTGTGGGTTCGGATGTTGCTGGTTCCTGGTGGCTGACTCGATTTGGTGGTGTTGCGCTGGTCCAACTGTATCCTATTGAGTATAGTATGGATTGGTGGGTGCGCCTGAACCTAATCTTCAGGTGTGGGACTGGGTGGGTGACATCTATTCTTATTTTATATCTTATTTTATATTTCAATGTTAATTCATCAAGTGCAAGCCTCCGCCATGCTATAAGCTGTAGCACTGAGGATAAACCTGTCTGCTAAGGGTAGAATGTTCCAGCACACCCTCCAGGCAAAAGGTTGTGACTCTCTTGACTTTCCTGACACTTTACAAACAGCGGGTTGTTTATTCGTTGTTGCTTTATCAGTCGGGCCGCTGATTTTGGCTGCGGTGATGCATCCACGTCAATGTTCGGCTGGCACTTTTTAGCTTGTCAGTCCTGGCCTGCCCTGCCTGGATCAAGAGACAGTGATGATCTGACAGCCCGTCATTTACCACGACCACCAATTGCAAACCGTGACATATAACAGGAAACGTCATCATGGAATATTTGAAAATGGCCCTCCCTCTCCCAAATGTTGCGCGTTATCGCAGTGATAATGAATTATGGCTTTTGTTCTGCAGCACAAGAGATTCTGGGATTTTAATTTAATGGGCCAGGAATGCATTTAGGAACGTGGTGACATTTCAAAACTTGAAAACGTATTGCTATGTAGGGCGAGGATGGTGTCTGAGGATCAGTTCCCTAATGGAAGGCCTCCAAAATAAAATCCAAGCAAGCCCAGACGTCCGTCATGTAAAAGAGCGCTAGTAACTTTTTTTTAACATTTACTTTTTTTTGTTGTCAGATTTTAACACTGCATAATTATTCTGATGTTGACGTTTGGAGCAGTAAAGCATCATGTGAGTGTTATTTTGCTAATTGTACCAGTGGGAGCTAATTTTAATACGAGGCATATTACATCCACTTGTTTTTTTGTGACATTTAGGTAAAGTGCGTTTTTCTTAACATAGACTGATCTCTGTGTGTGGTGTGTCCCAGTAGGCAGTGAGGAATATTACATAGAAAAACAGGTTGGCGTCACGGCACAGTGTGGCCAAGCTGTCACGGCGCAAGCTGTTTAAGCAGATGCTCCTTGCTAGCGAAATATTGAAATGCTCAGCAGTTCAAAAATGCACTTTATAATTATTTAGTTTGGCATGAAGACAACCAAGAGCTCAAAGACCACAACGCGTATTCCATAAAATAGTAATTATTCGGTAAATGCCTGTATTACATGCCTGACAACCATCGCTTGAATTACCTATAAGGCAATCAGTACTCACACACCGGCCTACCTACCTGTACAACTTTGTTGCCTAAGTGAGCCACAGTGATCCATGAACCAGGCCACCGCTAGGCTCGAGAAGAAACAGGTGCCGAAGGAAAAAAAAACCAAGGCCAAAAAAGCACAAAATATGGCTTTCTTGTGGTACACCATTCCAGTGACAATCTGGATTATGCTGATGCTCTTGAAGTTCAGGAAGCACCTAAAGACCCTATACTTCAGTCAATACCTAGGTGTCAACTAGTCTCCCTGCAGTTCATCATCACATCCCACCTCCATCATTAGACCACCCTATGCCGCATATCGTAAACACCCTACTTACCTCATAGGTTACACTCAATGACACGTACATCTCTTTTGCTTCCCAGCTAGGTTTGAGCTGTATACAATCCCAAATATAAATACGCATGTGTGCATTTAGTACACTGAATACTCAGTGAAATCAATTGGATTGTAGAACCTAATTCATTCTGAGTAAAATTAGCCAATACCTTTACTGGAACAGTACACCATACACCACCTATCCGTTGCATTTGAATAGTAATAATACTAATATACTAATCACATTGCAGATACCACAGTGTTTGCACCTCGGTGCTAGAGGTTTTATAGACTTCTACAAATCTGACAACCATGTCATCCATGTCAAAGAATGACATCTTTCATAACCACCCAGTAACATTTTAACAAGCTATTTGCTCACATTTATTGTAAAATACACAGGATTGTACTAATTCCAGCAACATTTCCCAGGATCAACAACGAAATGGGCAAAAGGAAAGCACCTCAGATCCTTGCAGCTTTTCCAGGTAAAACATAAGGAAAGTAGCTGGCAAAAAGCCAGAGAAACCACAACCATCGTCGGATAGCTATTTGAAACAAGTGGCTGGGAAAATTGATGAGCACATTAAAGATGCAGAAGTGCTGTTGTCTGCAACAGTAAATCGAATGGCTTTGACAAAATCAGAGGGCTTACAACATTCCCACGCGGGCCTTAAAAAGAGGACGATTAGCATACACTCTACACCTTTGGAATCCCATTCACCTACGCTAACGTCGCAGAAAGTAATTTGCAAAGTCTGCTAATGTCTGAGTTAACAGATCCAACACATGCCTCTCATGATAATAATGGGGTGAAGCAAACACTTACACCAAATCATAAAGAACATACAGTTCGCCCCAAGGCCATGACCAAGAGCATCAAAGTATTCCAAACGGCAAGTATCTCCATCGTCAATACCTGCTGGTACTTCACCAGACTGACAGTAGAGCCATTCCCCCTTACACTGTCTTTGGAGGGCACGGGTATTCTGTGTAGACATGTGGATGTGGCTGGTATCAAAAAACAGAAGATTATGAGACCGGTGAACCCATTGCCTTTGCTTTTTCAAAGAGTTCAACTCTGCTAATACATTTTTTTTTACTAAAATACAATCAACTGCATATTTTATGATCAATTTTAAGAATAATGTGTTTCCACTTCTTCACAACGCCTTACCTCACCTTGCTCTACCCCTAAAGCCCTAACAACATGACCTCACCCCAACCTCTTTAACCCACCCAGTGTCCTCATGCAACTCTACTTCAGAGATTGTTACCCCAATCCACCCACCCTACTCACCCCTCTATTGCTTCAATCCAACATTTCTCACACTTCACCAGCTCCCACCAAATAACACATATTCATGCCGCTCTATAACCAATCACACATACATACCCCCTCACATCCTTGCCAAACCCGTTTTTCTCACCCCCTCTACCATCAACCACACCCTTCACACGTCTCTGCCCACAACCATTCCTTCTACCCCTGTCTACTAACACCCTCCTCTAGCCCTCCTCACTCTAAACCTCCCGACATACCTCATCCCTCTCTTCCAGCCCAACCTATCTCACGCTTTCCATATCCCCCACCCATTTGACCTCACCCCTGTCTATCCCCCAGTTACGCTTACCTCTCCCCATTTATACCACTCATGCCCCACCATGCCCCATTTCACCCCACTCTAACCCGCCGCACATTACCCCTCACTTCTTTTGTCCTTACCCCTCATACCTCACCATTGCCAACCCAGTTTATGGCCAAGATATGGCCAAACATCCTACCTTACCCCTGCCTACTCACACCCACCCACTGTAACTCACCCTACTTCCAACAACCCACATACACATTCTTGGCTACTCTGCCTACCCTCACTCACCCTTGTTTACAATACTCACCCCTGCCTACTGACTAACACCTTAGCTCACTTCTGCACCCACCCACCTTACCTCTCCCCTAAAACACACCCTGGCTCTCCCAACACATCACCATGATTACTTTGCATGTCTGCAAGTTAGTGTTAACTTACCTGTGACATTAGCTATACATATAGTACAACATGTCCATTTGCTGCAATAAAGATACTCGTTTTATTGTTTTGATTACTAATGGTATGTGTATACAAACCCTAACCGTAAATGCCAACATGAGGAGAAACTGATGTCAAAGATGCCTAAACATTAGCTGTAACATTTATTTTGCTTCATATGTAAAATGATAAACACTGGAAAAGAGTTTAAAGGAGAAAAACAATTATGAACCAAACTTCGTTTACAATAGCTTTCCGTAGATTATTTTTTACCATGCAAGGAAAGGTAACATTAAGACAAAACAACTTCATCACGATATGTGTTGTGTCAGGGAGGGAGCTATCCTTTGTTATGGTGTTGGATCCACTCACGCTTTCTCGATCGGCACGTATGACACAATAGCTTTGCAACACATGCTGTGGGAGTTATTTGTAAGAGGGTTATATTTTCTCATGTTTCACAAACTTTTCAACTTTCAGACATGCTGAGAATGAACTCTTTTCAATGCAGAACCCACTGTGTTGGAATTATGTTTCACAGCCCACACATAAGCAATCTGATGTGTTATGCAGTAATTGTTTTTTTAAAACATCTTTTTACTGTTTTCAGTTGCTAAATGTAAGTAGGATTACAATGTCTAAAAAAGTGAACTATTTACTCGAAATTAGCAATTACATTTGTTTGAATATTTCCATGTATTCATTAAACAGGGGTCATGAATTGACCTCTGTATTCTGGTATGTCTGATGTCAACATCTGTTTTCTAGAATGTGTAATCTAGCTTTACTCGAGAGTGTTAATTGTGAATGTGAATGGCCTACAAATTAGTATTGGTGGTCAAGCTGACCATTGAACATTTTACAATATATTTACTGCTTGAATCTGCAAATTAATATTGAATTTTAAACATAATTATATTGAGTCTTCTGGCAAACTTGAACCTGATAAATACTCTTATATTTGTGCTTCGGCCCTCATTATAAGTTTGCTGGCTCGCAAATAAGGTGCCGGAAAAGCGTTAGGGTCTGCATGAATATTATACACCATTCTCCGGAACCTCCCCAGGCAAACCTTTATTGGTTGAATCACAATAAAAGTTTCATGATTTGGTGAACCTTGATGCATACCATATTTAACTACTTCAGAGTCTTGCCAATAGGGTTCAAAACGAATAGCTGCACAGTAAAGTAAGTCATCAAACTGGCCCACTACAACCAAATATCAGGGTCTACTTTGAACCAAAAAATGGCCCCATTCAGGCATTTTGTGCCTCCATTTTGGGCATTTCCCTATTGCTCTATAGCCCAGTCCAACCCAGCAATAGATTCATACAAGCCTGCTACCTATAGAACGTCCCATGTATCTCTATTTCGTATGATCATAGTTGAGGAAAAAGGTTGTGGCACTTGGCAAAGAAGAATGTTGTAATGCATATGTTTCTTGCGTGAGGGACAACACATGATTGCTCACGATTTACTACCCACTGATCAGAACTTATATATTAATACATACAATCAACGTCCAGTGTGTATGTTAATTGTGGTACTGAATACCGAATGTGGAGAATTTTGGTTGCAAATAGGCACTGACATAATACTACAGGACGCTGTTGAAATATATCAGCAGCACCACTGGAGAAAGTGCAGTGGAGCCTGAGGGGGGGTTGGTCAGTTAGCAAAACCACTGGTAAATTGAATCTAGCTGGATTCAGATTATATTAATGTGGATGAGTCTTGCATATTTGTTTTATTAAAAGAATAAGGACAAAGACAAAGGTACTGACAGCTGGCGTGGGCAGGGCTCTCAATCTTCCCTATCTAATTCACAATTAAAATGCAAACCCCTTGTTTTTAAGGGATAACATTGTCACATCTATCACAACTCTTAGCCATGCACATTTCAGCCAGTCTTTTGTGATGATGGTGGAACCACATGTTGCCAATATCTAAGATAGACTAAGAGGAGAGTATAGCAATACAAGCTTGCAGTAGCCCCTGGTGAATAATTAAATTGGAGGGATGTAAATGTTTACCACAAATATGCAGGAGTGAATAAGAGTAGCTACGGAACCTGAGCCACCCAATGGGGATGTATTATCCTGTGAGAAAATAACAAATTACAGACTACTTCACATTATCTGTAGAGAATTGAGTAAAAAGCCACATAGTTAGAATTTGGTTTTGTAGAGTACCACAATTTCATGCCCATACATATCCATGCTGCCTGCACCAATATAGGCCAGTAGTCATATGTAAGAACATATTTGTGTTTCCTTTGCCCTTTAGGCCAGTAACGATATATAAGAAAACACGCCCATGCTGGCACTGCCAATATGTGCCAGTAACCCCATATAGGAATATTCAGATTGGACTAATGGGTGACAAGTTCTTAGCGAGAGGGTACAAACCTAAGGAAATCGATTCATCAAAGCAACATGTAGCTAACATTTCACAGGCCAAGGAGCTCCCCAAAGATCATAAATAAAAATAAAAAAACATTGGCTGTAGTATACATTACTAAATATTCTATTCAAAGTAGACAAATCAAATTGATTGTACAAAAAAAAAATGAAGAACACTCTTGAAGGAGCCACCGACATTTGCATACATAAGAAGTACTCATTTTAAAGATCGACCATTTATAACTGGTATGATCAAGAAATTAAAAACAGGCACGTTCCCATATCTGCATTGCACGAACTGTGGGTTCCTAACAAGGGCAACATTATACATCACCCAAGATCAGGTGAAAAGATTAAAATAAGAAGTTTTGGGACCTGTGACACCAATAATGTAATCTACACAATGAAATGCACATGTGGATTTGATTATGTGGGGCAATCCAAGAGACTGTGCAAGTAGCGCTGGCGTGAACACTGTATTCGATGTATTTATTTTTTCCATATGATTGCCATGCACCTATTTCTAATGTGGTGAGTCTCCACGTCATTAACCCAGTTTCTGCATAACCTGCCCCCATGGACCAACTTGTATGCAATTCAGCCTCCTCTAACCATTGCCAGGCTCCTCAGGAATTCTGCACTTTTGTTAATTTACTGTCTTTTTGAGGGAGTATGTAAGAGGATATCGATTCTGTCCATTAACAGCATTTTGTTATTTCTATATGCGATTCATGTTTTTTTCACAATTGGTTAACTCACTCTCTTTTAGAGGTGGCATGTAAGAGGGTGCTTATTTTGTCCACTAGCTATAACACCACACTGATACGTCTAACCGGCAGGAAGACAGAACGTATGATTTACACGTTTTCTTGTTTTGCGACTTCTGGCATGATGGTGCCACGCTCCCGTGGTCCCATGAAACCATCGCACTCGCGCACGTGTGAGGCTGCGTGACCCAAGAATCTTCAGGATGAGCACAGACAAGCACCAGACCTTGTTCGGGTATGTTTGTGGAGGCGGGCTACACATGATTTTGGAGCAATAACCAGAGCAATTTGAAAAGTATTCCTAATACGCATTTAAGCTATGGGTAATCACCTAGCGAAACCCTTATTGAGCTCAGGGCGACCTTTTGACCTTTAGAAAACACAACATTGCTGTCATTAGTCTCTAGATGCCGGTTACACTGAGCTTTTCCTGTTGATCGAGCAAGAACGATTGAAGACACAGGTGAAGCTTAACCTATGCATAATTGGCACATTGATTTCATTGATTTCCATGTTTTCTAACATTATCCTTATTTTTTAGTTTTCTCCCCTTGTGGTCAATATTTATAATATGTATGTGTTTTTTATATTGTAATTTGATTTAAAGATTCAGCCGTGAAGATGGATACAATCCGAAATGCATAGGCAATGTGGAACATATGTAACATCAACAGTGCCTAATTTCTGTATATTAAAACAAACAAACTACTGTAGTTGCACTGTATGTTAACATTTTTATAACCAATGAGGTTTGGGCTGATTTGAAAGTTCATAAGCGCTTGAAATTGTTCAGTTTCAGCATCAAGAGCGGTGCCTATGGAGCATCTGATGGACACCTGTTTACGGCTGAAATGTCAATATGTCATGGTTGAGACTTGGAGCTGCCATTTTTAGAAAATGAGTGCTCAAACGTTTGTTTAAAATTTGAGATTAGGCTAAAAGGAGGCCTAACAGCAACTAGATTGTATGGTATACAAAAATTAACTGACAAACATTATCCAAAAGTCCAAGTGTTTTGGAGGACCTTTGGCAACAGTGAATAGGGTCATTTCAAGTTGTGTGATTGTATTGCGTGAAACACAAGATACCATGTCACATCAACCACATGAAGCTGTCTTGAAAAAATGCAGAAACAAATAATAGTTTTTTCTTTCATTTTTTGCAGTTCGTTTTACCTTTGCAAAATGCATGAGTTTTGAAACTTAGCAGGCAGCCTTTGAGTACAACAAAGGCAGATTGTGTATCCCAATTTTCAAACTTCTTTGAAGTTGATAGAGGAGAAAAATCACCAGGTGGAAATGTTAACAGCAGAATTTGCAGAAAAACACCCATGAGGGAAGTCAAGAGTCTATGGAGTCCAGTAATCATTCTCTTGGCAATCCATATTTGCACAATTAAGCTGAAATGCCCATGGAAGAAGGGGAATCATACTGACACAAGTAAAGGATTCTGAGCTTGATCTTTCAGGTTTAGTGTCAAAAACTACCCGATGAGAAGAAAAACATGTTTCAGAATGTAAAATCTTGTGTTTGCCATGGATCTAAACACGGAACTGTCTGTTCATGCTCATAATATCCACCTCAGTTGCTGTATGATTGTGGATAAGCTGGAGCAACAACACATTTTTAAATTCATGGTGTTGAGCTTTTGTTCAAGAGAGGACAAACTGCTGTCTATTTGGGTGGCAAATGTCCCTGCTGGTTTGGCAGCATTTAACATAAGAAGTGTCTCTCTGCAACAAATGCTGATGTTATCTGTTCGATGTGACAACAAAATATAATTTAGGAAACACTCAGGAGAAGCAGTTCATTAGGGTGGCAGGAGTCTCCAGAAATTGAAATTCTCCTTGTAGATTAATGTATCATTGCTTCCAATCCCTTCCAATCTCATGCTTGCTTTTGTACATTTCAGAATGTAGGAGATGCTGAAGACCGATTATGCACAATTGTCTTCAAAACCCTGCGCAGTAAAGATGATCAGAAAAGTATTAGCCAAATAGTAAATGTGATCCTGTGGATCTATTTCCACTATTGTGAACTATCTGCCAATATGAGGCAATATGTAGATATTGATCATGCTTCAATGCTAGAAATAACTAGGTGTCAGTATTAAACACAAGTGCTCTCAAGGTCTTCCAAAGAAGGCTGATTCCCAACGTATGCCGCAATGGAAGTAGCGCCAAGGTTATGTTGAATTTACAGAAAAGGAATGTTCAATGAATTTGTTTTACTGTCTACTTTTCAAAATTGTGAGCAATTTAATCTTACAATGCAGGCCACTGGGAATGAAGACATTGAACAAAGAAAGTATTTTGTTGTTTTGGAATCCACTCAATGCCATTAAAAATAAATAAGAAGGCAAAGAAACCCCTGATTGACTTGGAGATGTCCATTTCTTGAGTGGGAGGATGACAATCTAATGTATGATTGTGTGTCAAATGTCAAATTATGTTGAGGCATAACTTGAATGCAGAGATGGATTCATTTATTTAGGTACTTATTTTAAATTTTTTAATTATATAGAGCCAGGGTGCACATTTAACAAAAAAAACTAGACGAGCAAACAAAATTCAGAGCTAAAGAACAATCTGGGCAGAGAACAAAGGTGCCTTAGACACGAAGAGGTTGCTGCTTCTGTGAGTTACTCCGCAAGTTCCTCAGTTGAGTTAATTCTTTTGACATTTGACCAAATTAGAAAATCACAATTGGCATGAATTGCCAATTAACTCAGATTCCTCTCTCCTCTCTGTATGCCATAAAATTGCACAAATCTCAATGTTTCAGATTAGATGCCACACCGGTAGATGTAAGACCTACTGTCTTTACGGGAGACATGTCATGTGTGGCATTGTCCCCTGTGATAAATTGATTAGGAATATAGTTAATAGAATTGCAGGAATATAAATGGTTGCTGATGTGGAATGTGTTATTGAAAATAACTAATATACGTTTACAGTATGCACCTCCCTTAGGTGTATTAACTGTCCTTTCCATTGCCCATCTCCACTGAGTTACGAGGAAAATCATGTGCCTCCATTTCAGTAGCAGTTTATAAAGGCACATTTCATCACATGCACATATTAGCAATACACCATTCTATAGTGCACAACCGTGTGCATACACTTTCCAGTGCTAAACGTCCTTCTCTAGAAATGCACAATCTCAATGACAGTCTCCTAAATGGAACATCACAAGAAGTGCTGAGACAAATAAAATATATGCAAAGTAAATATTTTGCAAATTGCAAAAACAATTGGAAAGCACAATTCATGAAGAAAATATAAACCAACCACTTTCAAACATTAACCTTCTTATCAAAACATACAAAAAAGAAATTGCATTTGCCACTGGGCCAACAGGATCTGCTGATATCTTACCTTTTCTTATAACAGGAAACTTGTCTAACATCTCCTTTCACCCTGGATGGCATCACCATGCTTTTTTGCCTCTCTTCTTCACCACTCATTGGACGCCCAAAGGGGGACTCTGTATGGGCGGCAGGCTTGAGCACTCATTAACCTTGTTTGAATGAGCAAAGTAACACGCCAACTTTCTCACCGCTGTTTTGCCATGCTTCCCTCCGGAGGTGCTCTAGTGCCCACCATTTACAATGCCCTGTGGTACCTCCACAAGGGACCTCATGGACGCCGTTCTTAACACCCTATACATGTGGTGCTCTTGGAAGTGTGAAAGCAGTATTATATTGACTGGGGACTTTAACACTGATTGTAACCCTGATCTGCCCTCTCCCGGCATGTGCAAGCATTTCGCTCCCAGGCTTAAGAGAGGAATGGAATGGATCAAGTTACTTTCTGAATTTCACCAAGTTCCTTTTTGATACAAAAACTCCTGATATGAATATCAGCGGTCAAATGGGAATTACACCAGTCATATTGATTTCATGTTTGTAAATTTTGTAAATCAAGCCATAATCAACCTTTTTCCTGACCTTCCGACCTATAGTGTTGAAATGGGTGACCATGAAATGTTAAGAATGATATGATATGATATGATATTTTATTTGTATCGCGTTCATACTCACATGTTTCAGAGCGCGACGAGGCAAGGGAGGGGAACAAGGGAGACAACAATGGTCTAACTAGTCCCAGTGACATTGAGATCGTGCAAGTGCAGGAGAGAGGGAAAGGGGAAAGTGCAAGGGAGGGGGGAGAGGTGGAAAGTGCTGAGCAAGGGATAAAAACAACAGCAAATGGTAGTGCAGCCAGCAAAATGGCAAGTGCAAAGTTCAAAGTGCAGACAAGGGGTGTCTGATAAGCGCAAGTAAGGGGACTGTAGGGTTACATATACAGACCCGAGTGCAAGGGTTGCCAGGAAGCATTGCGGATGTGCATCTAGGTGGACAGGGACCGGGGCCCAAAATCAGAGAGTAGCCAGGTGCACGGAGAAAAGTGGACAGTTCAGCAGGGGAGAGGAAGGGCATACGCAGAAGAAAAGAAGAAGGTCTTGAGGTGCTTGTGGAACCGGAGATGGTTCTCATCAAGTTTCATAGAGGCTTGGAGGCTGTTCCAGAGAGAGGCTCCAGCAGAGAAAAGAGATCTACCCCCAACTTGTTGCTTGTGGAAGTGAGTGAACCTGAGGGAGTTGGAGGTGGAGGAGCGAAGAGCTTGAGTGGGAAGATATTTGTGCAGGGGGAGGTGGAGGTATTATAGCCCCAGGCCCCAGAAACCCTTGTGGACAATGCAGAGAGCCTTGCAGCAACTGGGAGCTAATGAACAGATTTCAGGGCTAAGAGATACAATCCCAGGGCTTGAGGCCAAGGACAAGTCTTGCAGTCCTGTTCTGGATTAGTTGCAGAGGGCGCAGAGTAGAAGCAGGCATATTTAGAAAGAGGCTGTTGCAGTAGTGAAGCCTAGAGAGAACCAGAGCTCTAGAGACAGTAAGCTTCTGGGGGAATGAGAGGAAAGGAAGAATACCCCTGAGGAGGTGCAGTTGGTAGTTTGACTTCTTAGAGATGTCAGAGATGTGAGGACAGAAGGGGAGTCGAAAATGACAAGAGGCTCTTAGCCTCACAGGTGGGAGCAGGAAGAGGGCCAAGGGAGGCCAGCCAGAGAGTGTCAGGAAAGGAGGGTGCCGGCGTACCGATAAGGAGAATTTCAGTCTTACTGACATTAAGGCAGAGATCATTGGCAGACAAACAGTCAGAGATGAGGGAGGGAGAAGAGGTGGCAGAGGGGAGCCAAAAATAGCGGAGTGTCATCAGCATAGCAGTGAAAGGTGGAGCAGAGAGCAGCGATACGGCAGGCGAGGTGTGCCAGATATTGGTTGAACAGCCAGGAAGAAAGGTTAGACCCCTGGGGAAAACCACAAGTAGAGAGTGAGATGGAGGAGAGGAAGGACCCAAGTTGAACCTGGGAGGGTCGATCAGAGAGGAAAGAGGCCCGCCAGGCCAGGGCCTGAACAGTGATACCCAGGTTATTATGGAGGCAGTTGAGCAGGATGGCATGGCTGACAGTGTAAAAGGCAGAAGAGAGATCGAGTAGGATGAGCACAGAAGGAATGTCAAGGTTGGAGAGCATGTCTTCACGGATGTTCAGGAGAGCAGTTTCAGTCCTTCTGGCACCTCTGAAGCCAGACTGATGGACATGGAGACAACCCACAGAGTCAGTGTGAAGATTAATCTGGGAGATGGCCAGCTTTTCCAACAGTTTGCCTAGGAAAGGAGTGATAGAAATCAGGCGATAGTTAGCTGGACACGAGTGGTCGGCTGTGGGTTTTTTGAGAAGACAGTGTACAAGAGAGTGCTTCAGAGTGGAGGGGAAGGCTCCAGAGGCATAGGAATGGTTATAGAAGTCATCCAGACCCTGAGCAAGAGTTTTAATGTGGTCCTTGATGGTTTTGGATGAACAGGGAAGAACCTGTTTTGACAAGGCTTTCATAGATCGAACTTGTCTGGAAATATCGTCGGGGGAGCACAGAGGAAAGGATGAGAAGGCTGGAGGAGAGGCAGCTGCACATGGTCCAGAGGTATCAGAGAGAGAAGGGTGAGCAGGAGGCGAGGACGAGAGGGACGACGGGATGTCCTGTTTTTTTAGATGAAATGGGAGGCTAAGGCCGTGTGAAGAGCCTGGGAGGTGACAGGAGAAGTAGATAATGCAGCAGGGTCGGCCAGTTCCTTGCAGATTTCGGGCGAGTTGTTAGATGCCGCAGAGTTGCGGACTTGGATATGGGCTCTCTTCTTAGTGCGGACAAGGAGCCGGTATTGCCTTTGGAGCAGGAAGCAGGTCAATTTGTCAGAGGATGCACTCGAAGCCTGCCATTTCCTCTCAGCCACCCTACACTTGTGTTTAAGGGGAACTAGGTCAGAGTTGTACCAAGAGTTGCACTTGGCTTTGGGCCTCAAGCGGATCCTCATGACAGGATCAAGGACATCAAGAGTATCAGAGATAGAGGAGTAGACTTTGGAAAGGGCTGTGTCAGGATGTGAATCAGCCCGAGGTGGAGAGAAAGTAGTAGCGAAAGCCTCAACTGACACATGCTTCATGGGTCGGATGACTGAGAAGGTAGGTGGAAGTATTGGAATTGGCTTGGCCTGTGGGCTAGTGAGGGAGAGATGAGAGGAAAGGAGAGAGTGATCACTCCAGGAGAGAGGAGTGGTCAGAGGGATAGAGAGGGAGAGGTTTTAGGAGATCAGAGCATCCAGTGTGTGTCCTGCAGAATGAGTCGGGCCAGAGGGGAGACTAGAAAGAGATAGAGTCACAGAGGTCGCAAAAGAGTCCAGATGAGTTAGACAGGAAGCATCCAGATGGATATTGAAGTAAACAAGAAGGAGGAGTTGAGTGGTTGGGGCCAGGTGGGCGGAGCAGAGATCCACCCACTCAGAGATGATACCCCTGGGTCTGGTGCACATTACAAATAATAAAACAAACAAACAATGTTTCATTGTACTAATTAATGGTATTCCAACCAAATACAAAATCATTTGGCAACACTTAGTTGACTCGAACAATATTAAAGAAGCTCTAGTGTACCTCAAACAGAAAAATGAATACTACAAAGATATAATCATAGAAGAAAGCTTAAAAGAAACAACAGAAATATGTCACGATACACCACAAACTCACCAATGTGAACATGCTGATCCTAACACTATGGATAGCATTCTTGACCAGTATACAATTCACCCACCACATTCCGGAGACACCATGGAAGATGCATAGGAAAAACATCAAATGTGTCAAGCCAAGGTGTTTCCAATGCGTACATGGGAAAAAGGTTTAGAAGTATGTTGTTTTCCACTACTCTTCCCTAGAGTAAAGGGAGGAAGACACAATGAAAGACCCAACAAAAATCAGCATCAGAATATTGTTCTCTCCAAATGTATTCTGAAGATCAAAGATACCGGCAAAATATTGAATACATTTTCGATCTCTTGTTTGAAGACAAACCTGCAACTATATGTTATGGAACTTCACACACTAAAAACAGGAACCCACTTTCTAAACAAATCAGTGAGTGAACTCCTTCAAAAGATACAAGACAAAGATGAATTGGAGTCCTGTTTTCAAATCCGTTCACAAATATGTGTTGTACAAAATAATAGTGGTTCTGACATCATGCTGATGTACACTGCATGGAAAGGAATAATGTCACACTTTAGGAAAAGGAAAGACTCGGTCATGCAGTGTGAACCCTCTCCTCCGCACCTATTCACAGCATGTGCATGGGGTTTCCTCAGCTTTCTGCACATTTAAAAGCGCATTCCGTTTGTAAATTTGGGATGTGCTTTTAAATGTGCAAAAACATCCTGTGATTTGCACAAATCCACAAAGAGGTGAAAAAAGGCCATCTGAATGGGCGCACGACAGAGGGTGGTTGACACTGCATGAATGGGTAGGACAACAGGCACAAAAGCAATGCTAGAGGTGCACAGATGGAAAGGTAGACACACCTAAATTGGATTTCTTTTTAAAAGGAGGCACACATGCAATGCTAGAGGTACACAGATGAAAAGGTACACACACCTAAATTCGATTTTTAAAAGAGGAGGCAAAAATGCAAAGCCAGATGTGCACAGATGAAAAGGTACACACATCTTAATTTGATTTCCCTCTTTTTTTGTTAAAAAGAGGCACAAATGCAATGCTAGAGGTGCATAGATGAAAAGGTACACACACCTAAATTCGATTTTTAAAAAAGGAGGTGCACATGCAATGCTCGAGGTGCACATATGAAAAGGTACACACACCTACATTCGATTTTTTTTTTTTAAAAAAGGAGGCACAAATGCATTGTTAGAAGTGCACAGATGAAAAGGTACACACACATAAATTCGATTTTTAAAAAAGGAGGCGCAAATACAATGCTAGAGGTGAACAGATGAAAAGGTACACACACCTAAATTCGAATTTTAAAAAAGGAGTCGCAAATTCAATGCTATAGGTGAACAGAGTTATTTGGGGGATGAAAGAATGTCTGGGGATGGTAGGGGAGAGAAATAATAGCAACATGGAAGCGTTGTTATGGTTGAAAAACTGCTGTGGGTTTGTCACTGAGTCTGCAGTCTTTTTTAATTGTCTGCAACCTATACGGACATGAAGATTGCTCTGCGGGTGTATTTTGTGGTATGGATACAGATTTCGATCTGCAGACTTCTTTTGTCCTTGGAGGTGTGATGTGGTATGCTACTGCAGTAATTACTTTTGAGTTTATAGTTATGTAACCAAAGTTGTGAGTGTAACTATTATTGGTATGTGTTTGCAATAAAATATATATTTCCGTGTCTATGGCAGTTTCTAGAATATTTGAGTAATGGTTGAAGTTTACTATTGTGGCCATGGCCAGTGACCAGATTCTTGTGGATATTTTGAAATTAATAATCTGGTTATTGGACTATATTGTAATTCGTTGGATTGTATAGTTATGTAATGAAAGTTGTGAGTGTGACTAATATTGATGTGTGTTTGTAATAAAAATGCATATTTTTGCCGGCAAAGTATATTGTTGTGGCTATGGCCAGTGTACAGTGTCTAGAATGTTTATAACATGGTTGAAGTATATTGTTGTAGCCACGGACAGTGCAGAGATACTTGTGGACACTGGCCATGGCCACAACAATTATGTAATGGTTGTAAATATTCTGAAATTAATAATGGGGTTATTGGCCTTGTATACTGCAATATGTTTGATTGTATAGTTATGGAATTAAAATAGTTAGTGCAAATAATATTGATGTGTGCTTGTAATAAAAATACAAATGTTCATGGCTATGAAAGTGTCCAGAATGTTTGTTACATGGTTGAAGTGTATTGTTGTGGCCATGGCTAGCAGGATGCTTTTGATTAAAATAGGGTTCTGCTGCTATACCAGCAGGGGACACACTTTGAATGAATGGTTGCACCATGCTAGCTGTAAAGCAATTGTCTATTGAAGGGATTACATTCCTGTTCCAGCATGGGACTGTGGAGTTAATTACTGCATAAAGTAATTCCCCCCCCAGGGCCCATACTTAACGAAGGCCCTGGGGGCATTACCATATGCAGTAATGGCCCACAGTCAAGGGGCTTATTGCCATTAATACTCCAGCCTCGTAGACCAGGGTACTAATGGTGTATTTCTGCAGCTAAAAAAAAGTAAACAAGTTTAAAAAGATGGACACCATGGACAGGAAAACGTAGTCCATTTTTCTCTTTCCGTAGCATTCATGAGAAACAAAGAAAATGGCTGCAATGGAAGGGGAGAAGGGACTACGCGTAGTTCCTTCTCCCCTCTCCCCTTTCATGGCTGACTTTGACTCACATGTAACAAAAGGGAAACAAAAAAAATGTTTGTCATGGAACAGGGAGAAGGGACTATGTGTAGTCCCTTCTCCTGTTACATGGCGACCTGAAGAAACACAGAAGAAAGGCAAGGACCGGTGTGAGGGATGTGGTCCAACGTGAGCAGGATTACCAGAAGGTAAGGCTTGCAAATGGTTCAATAGGTAAGTGCTTTCTTATTTTTTGCACCGTGCCATGTACTAATTAATTAAATAGATCTCCTCTGCTGGTTTGACATCAGTGCTTTATTTAGCAGAGAAACCTCAAATTTGCCCCCACAACTTGTCCAGGACAGGTTTCTCAGTGAAATGCTACAATGTCGTATGACAGCAAGCTTTAGGCATGTGCCACCAGGGCGGTTGCTTGGGGCATCACATAGCCCCCCCTGCCATGCCAGCTCTGCACCTTGCTCTTGTGTTGGTGCCAAGCACTCGAGCACAGGAGTAGGGTGCTTTTAATTACAATAGGGTGCAGCTGTTAAACCAGCATGGGGAACCCTTTGAAAGGCTGCCCCATTCTGGTTTGACAGTGATGACCTATTGAAATAATTAACTTTCTGTTCCAGCATGGGAGTGGGGAGTCAATCACTTAATTAAATAGAGAGCTGCTACTGGCTTGGCAGCAAAAAATATATTTAAAAGAGAAACTACACACTTGGTACCCCATCTTGCCAGCACAGGATTTTCAGCGAAATGCTTCTTTTGCCATATTCACTAGAACAATGGCAAAACATAAAATTTTTAATGAGAACCAGCTTTAGGCATGTGCTACCTGGGCAGTTGCCTGGGGAACCACATTAGACCCCCAGACATGCCAACTCGTGGGACTCTTTCAAGGGCTCCCCTGAGTAGGCGTACTGGGTGAAGGCACCCTATTGAAGTGAAATGCAACCCGATTTCATGTTGGCACCGGAAATTACAGAAATTAAAGAAACTGTTACTACAGGGAATGTTTTGGGAACACATTTTCCATTTTGTGTTGTAATCGATGCTATGCAGTACAAAACCAGTTTGGGGAAAAGTAAGAAAGATGCAAAAGCTAATGCCTGAAAACTTGCGCTTGATAAGCATCTCTGGTAGAAGATCCTGAGGAAAGTGAGCTGTTTTAGGCCTTCCTTTTTTTTTGTTAACACAGTGTTTGTGAAAGACTGTAATGCTACTCAGTCATCTGATTCAAGGTATCTGCCAAAGGTTCATTATGAGGGTAGGAATTTAGCATTTTAAAATATGTCAACAGCTGTAAAGGAGATGTTTGATACATTGATCTCAAACCATCTGGAAATATGGAAGCTGCAGGAACTGATTGTCTGACTTTGCAATAGAAAGAAATGTCCATGAATGTGAAATGGTGGCATTAGGCACAGTAGATTTCAACTACAGTCACATTATTTGTGAACATGGATGTTTATTGAATGATTCACTTTCCAATGTTGGTGCAAGACGATGTGTGGTATTCTACTATTGTTGACAGTTTCTACTGTTCTATAACAGAAAGGCTTGCATGATTTAAAATCTATATTTTGTGTTGAAACATCATCTATATTGTTAACTTCTAAAACGAATATAAACATTCATCTGTATATAATGAATTGGCCAAAGTGCTACTCGAATAAAGTCATAGCTGTGTCTTAACCCAGACTCTTTTGCTGCACATGAAGCGAATCATGTGTTAAGCTTCCACATATACAGAGAAAGGAAACAGTATTTTTCTGTGTTTCGTTTTGGTGAAGGTGCCACTAACGTGAGCATTATATCTTCTTCTGACAAATTGGTAAAATGGGAGGTGTTTGGAGTTCCAGGAGCACTTCTAAGTCATTTTATTCAGCATGCGTATCTGAGCCACATACTTATTTGGGTTGCAAATTGCACAGTGACAAGGGGCTTCAAAATAGTTGTTAATAAGTGTATTTATGATGCATTCACTTCAAGGTTTCCGAAGTTATTTTTGGTAAACAGACCATGTATTAGCTGAGAGGAGACCACACAATAGTTAAGTTGAGTATCATGTTCCATAGGAAACCCAAAAATTGAATTGCTAAACTTTCGATTTGCATGATGGATTTTGCAGACAAAATGGTACTGACAGACACCCTCCCCACACCGGAAATGAAACAACTTGGGCATGATGCGTTGACTCGGTTTCCCAGGTAGGGGTCTGGGATTATTGGGGTTATTGCATCGAGTAGTGCCCCCTTCTCCCACAATTATAGCTATATCTCCCAATGTGCTTTCTAATGTTTTTCAGATGACATGTTAATTTTAGAGTTCAATGGGAGCAACAGTGTCGTTGCTGGTCATGGGTAGAATTGTGCATTTAGCTTGATATAGTAAGCAGGCTAAAATCTTTGCTTCGTTGTCTGCAAAGAAAATATAGTTAGTTATATAACATATCTTGCATAATATAATCAGTTATAGTTTTAAAAATAAATGTACTTTTTTGACCCACATAAGTAGTACATTGTATCTACAATGTTGTGTACAACATGTGCGTGGTAGACACTGATGTTGTATTGATGTGTAGTAATCATTGGGCCATTGGCAAAACATCCAAGGTGGATTGAAAAAAAACATTTTTAATTTTGTTAAAATGTACATTGTTTTAAAAGGTTACATTTCTGAAAGGATGACACATCTTGTATACTTTGAAAGAACTACAGTGGTAGTATCGGTGAATTGAGTACATACATTGTTGATAGTGTGTTCTAAGGGAAATTTAATTAAGGAATATTAGTTTTGTGTTTTTGGTTCTGTGTGAAAAAGTTAGACACCAATTGGCATATTCTAACTGTACAGTATTGTAAAAGTATCATAATATAAGTATGGATGTATTAATTTAATATAAAGTTGAGGTTGAGTTTTCAGATTTTGTAATTAATGAATATATTTTTCTGTGTTTAGTTCTATTCTCAACGCTCTCGCGTACTGGGGCTTGGCAGGGTATACCCTACATTCAGCAATTATGGAGGATTTGTAAGCTAGAAATAGAAACGTCTAGACATTTATGAACTGGATGTAGGAAATGAAATTAAATTCACACTACTGGCTACCACAACCTAAGACATAAAGTGGAGAATTTCCAATCAGATCAATCTTGAAGCCTAATATGTTCAGGGTGCTGTAAAATATTAAATTTCACGGTACACCACATTTGGCTGGAAATGCCAAAACATTTTTTAGATACACCTAGGTATACATCGATGAAATATTGTGTTTGAACTGATTTCATCTGGTTAAATAATTTAACAATTTTGTATGACTATGTTATTATCTATTTTATATGCCCTTTTTCTTGTCTCCTATATGATCATAATTTCATGCTATTATAATTCACTGTTTGTATGCACAATGTTGATTATTATGGTTGATATGTATGAATATGCTATATATGTATGTATGTGTTGACAATATATTTGTATGCAATGTTATAAGGTTCACTTAACCAATATAACATTAATACATGAAAAAAGTTCTATTTAAAGTAGTTAGATACCCATTGGCATATCCTAACAGCATATTAGTGTAATTGTTAATTTTATGTGTAATGTAATGACTAGAAAATTTGCTACATTCAAACCAACCACTTTTTTCCCACAAGGCAGTATAGTGGCCTGATGTGGTTGTGGCCCAGTGTGCTATATTACTCCTACTGTTGTGACGGTTTTCTTGCCAAGAGATACTTTGGCCATGTGCAAAGTTGGTGATTTAACAGTTATGTTTAGTGCCATCTGCATTGTATTTTAAAAGTATTAATATCACAAATTGGGCATGTCGATCTATTTGTATGCTGGATCGATTGTCTGAATTTCAAAAAGAGCAAAATATGCCATGTTTAGCATTTTGCAGAAGCTGTTGAAATTGACTTAAACCATAATTTTGTATAGATACATACACAACTCGTTAATTAGGGATGTGCTCCGGTCAAACATGATTGCAGAGAATGCATGTATGTTTCCACAGGTATGAAATCTGTATTATAATTTCATTTATAGGGATGTTTTTTTTATTTCTAGTACCTGAGGATCTTCCTGTGTGTTTATGGGGAATTTAACCATGCCTGCACAGTAGTCCAAATCCATGCGTATCCCTGCGATAGTGTAAGTAGTGTCAGGGATGTTAGTGGCCTTTCTGTGTAGGAAAAGCATTTGTAAGCACAACTGGTCTGTGCCGTTTAATCATATGTGGGTTAAGGGTTTAAAACATGGCCCACTAATTGTTAAAAATGGTGATGGGTGGGACATGATACACACAGAGAACAGCAAACAAGTGTAATGTGTGTACCTTGTGTTCTGAATCAGGAGCACATACGGCCTCTGTACATCAGTAATGTTCTGCCCACTTCAAAAGATTGAGTCCTCATGTATCAGAGTGCCATTAAATTCCATATTAGTGCAACCTATCATTGCATTGCTTAGAAGTAGAAGATACTTTTATTTGCAATATACACAACTGATATATTATTAATATAATTTTTATTGCTATCAATAATAATGTTAACTTTAATGGTTAATATTGTGCATGTGTACGTTGTTTTAGTATCATACAAATGAATCTAAGAAATAACATACATTTCTTGTTAAGGAAACAACAATGTGAACATTTAGAAGATTACTGAAATATGAGGCTTTGGAAAGGTATGCTTGCACCATATATCCAACCATGATAGGGTTAACATTGAACTTTAGAATTTTATTTTTTGGAAAATGCATGCATGCTATCATGTATGTATTGTCTAAAGATGTGATTGATTCTTCCAGTTACTTCCCCTGCTGCTCCTGTATATAGTTTGCATTATGGCAATTGCTTTCTTTTTTTCCATTTTGTGGCGTTCAATCATCCTTTTAAATGTTTAATGCTTATTATATGTTGTTCAGTTTCTTCTGGATTCTTTTATTTCAGGGCTCTCATTACTCATTGATAGGTTTCCATGGGGACATTCAACTTGATTCCTTTTGTATCCTCTGCGTTTTCGCTTTTTTTTTTTACAAAGGAGGCAGCCTCCTTAGTGCAGTTCCCTCTCCGAGAGAATATTTTCAACATTTTCAATGTTCCTTTCAATAATAATGCTTTCAAGCACTTGCCTTTATGGTTGGAAATGTATTTAAAAACACTTGCACTGCGATTCTTGATGGTGTGCGAATGACAACTCAGATCACACCTCGTGTTCTCAGATCTGACATGTCTCAGCCATCACACCCGAGCTTCTTGGAAAATTGCGGTTTAGCAAAACAAACCACAAAGGAGTAGGACACTTTGTTATTAGCCATTGTATCAAAATACTTCAATGCGAGTTACCTTTTGTTTAAAAAAAAACAAAAAAACAATAGGTTTATAAAAGTCAAATTGGATAGAAGGATCCAAGCATGTTTTCATAAAACAATAAGTAATTGGCATAAGCGTCATGGTCTGCCTGGTCCCAGAATTAATAAAAAGCAGTGTTTCACTGGCACATCACAGATTATTTTAGACGAAAAGAGAAATACTGTTTTGTGCTCCACTAAAAAAATTCCTGTGCTAATACCACCAAACTTATCTACCATTATCCGAAGTGGTAACAGTCATTCACTGCCCACTTTTAAGGAGTCCAATAGAACTCTAATGCATAGTAGCAACATGACCCCATACAATGATTTCACCTGCATCATCACTACCGTTGAGAGTATATCATCACTCAAAAGCAGGCAAGCATGTTTTGTGCATAGGTAACATAATTCTAGCCGTAAAACAGGCAGTATTTGAAAATATATCCTGCTTTAACATTTCTGCAACAATTATAATGAGGCCATATGCATTCATTATGTGTAATGTTCATAAATCAGATGCTGCCGGCAATTGGCAGCCACAGACTAATGTCAATCCAAAAATGTAAAAATGTACAGCAAACATCATCATTGTTATGGTGGGTTTAAAAACGCATGCCCAAAGAAACTTTCTACAGAAAATGTTAGAGTAGGCATATCAGCTTAAAATAGTAGCTTAATAAACATTTGTTAACATATTATTTCAGGGTGAAAGGACCTATTCTACTCTCACATAGGCAGATGTTTTTTGTGTGCATGTATATTATAGTGCAGCACTGTCCGCACTATAGTAAAATTGAGTATTGGGTCCCATAGGAAACCTGAAAAATGAATTGCTAATAACTTTTGTCTGATATGACGGGTTTGCCAGAAATTTGTACTCACGTGCCCCCTCAGACTGGCAATTTTGGCAAAGATCCATTAAAAAATAAAAACGTTATTTAAAATGTAAAATTACACTGTTGCGGCCTAGTCCCATTCATTTTCCACTGGGAGGTATTGGACCAGGCACAAATCATTGACTTGATTTCTGGGAGAAGTGTGGGGTTATTGAATCCAGTAGATTTTTAAATATTTGACAGAGAAGAGGGTGCATCCTTCTACCAAAATTATAACTATATCTCCAGTGGTACTTTGCAGCAGAGAGGATGAAAGGCATTTCAGAAATGAAAAAGCAGCCTTTTGTCCCAACAGTTATATTGCTAATAACATTTGGCTTGCTAGATGGATTTGGATGACATTTTGAAACTAAAAACTTTGTCAAGGCTGCCCACCAAACGCAGCCCAACTGCAAATTCCAGAGAACAAAACATTATAAAATGAAAAATTCATTCAGAAAACAAAACACCACAGTTTCACTGTTTTCAGCCCATTGTGATATGATATGATAAGTAATTTATAACGCACCTGTACACATGAGGAAGGACAAGACAAACTATCTTACTAGGACTTGTGTCAATCAGATCGTGCAAGTGCAGATATGTAAGTGCAGGGGAAGGGAACGGGAAAGTATAATGAGGAAGGAAGGGCAAAGTGTAAACAGGCCAATAATGCTCTGAGTGAGTGCAGCATGGGCATTGTGGCTTGGAGTAAGTGCATGGAGGCAGGGGACTAGTTACAGCCTGTATCTCGTTCATTTTCCCATGGAGAAAAAGTGCAGTTTTCTAACAGCCATAGAGTGAGAACCACTGGGCATATTTGGACCAAATAAGAAACCATTTGGGCACAAAGCATGGACGTACATTTCTGGTTTGGTGTAAATCCATTCAGTGGTGTTAAAAATGTACAACGGAGAAGGGGGTGTCTCCTACTCCGTAAGACCTTTATATTGACCTTAGTGCCTTTTACAGTAGAGAGGCGGAGCAAAACTAATAACCTTTGACTTGCTGGATGGATTTGGATGAAATTTGCTAAACCAAAGGTTTGGCAAGAGCCCCACAAACTGGACATTTTGGTGCATTGTGTTATTGTTTGTTTGTTTTTTATTAATTACACAATTTGTACAAACATTTATCAATTCCTTTAAAACTGGTCAGAACAATATCCTCACAAAACAAATCATCACATATCAACACCCATTCATTTCCCCCTTGAATCCACCCCATCTAGATCTGGAGCACATCTTATAAAAACTGTATCAAAGCAAAACTTAAACTGTATCAAAGCAAAACTTAAACTGAAATCTTCACCACCCAATAACCGTAACCAGAAGAGTTTTGCCTCCAAACATTGTCTTATCTTTAGGCACTCTCCCAGGAACTTGATTCTAAGTTTGGTCAAGCCCCTTCAGCCCACCAAAATGTGCCATTGGTGGGCTGCAGGGGCTTCCATTGGACCACCAATACCCCAGGCTCCATCCCACCCGAATTTCAAATGGAGGTGCGGAAGGCACTAATAAGCATTTGCGATATAATGATATACTTTCCAATCCATTATAGCAGTATTGAAATATGGCCTAACTCGTACCTTATCACTAAAGTTGCTGCCAGTTTGTTCAGTTTTAGGAGCTTTGTCCTGAATGTTCCTTCCAAAGATACCCACAGCTTGTAGGATGTGAAAAGAAATACTTTGGCACCAAAAATCAGAACCGGAGAGACATTGACCTAAAAAAAAGTGACAACTGGTTCCAAAGAGTATTTGCCAAATCTCTGGTGGAGCTCTATAGCTTGAGATGTCATCATGGAATTCTTCTTTTTTTGGACAATTATCCTTCCTGTTATTAACAAGGGCAACCAAGTAAGTCAGTAATTGGTTTTTGAATAAAGGGGCACCCTCAAGAAACCATGTGTATCCCGAAAAGCCCTTCCTACTGCAGCTCTCAATTGTCAGTATTCTAGTTTTCACCGGGTTAATTTCTAGAGCATTGTTCCTTGTGTACTCTAGCAATACATTCATGGATCGCTGAAGCCCAATAAGGGTCTGGTCGGAGAACCAGGTCATCAGCGAATAATAGTCTGGATATCTTGTTTCTGCCTATTTTCGGGGGGAAAGCATTTGCCCCGCCCAAAGCAATGGATAGGTCTGACAAGAACAAGTTGAAAAGGGTCGGGGTGAGAGGCAACCTTGTTTCAGCCGCATTATAGTTGGAATTGATTCAGACAAAAGACCTTGCATGTTGAGCCTGATTTTGATGGCTGTGTCTAAATACAGAGATCTAATAGCTGCTAAAAGGTTCTCAGGGCCTTACACATGACGAGTCAGAGGCATACATTTGAATGAAATGCTGGCCTACAAGTCCTTAAATATAAACCGCTCTTGACTGAAAATTACAGAGCAGGATGAATTGGGTGAATTCCTAGAGAGATAACCCATCTGTTAAGATTAGAGCAAACAAACACATATTCCAACGTGGGGGAATATACAGAGTTCGTCCAGGTTGCTGCGAGGTAGCCACCCCCTTCATCAAAACCCTCAACCATGTGTAAGTCACAGGCTTCCGTTAACAATAGTCAGTCCACCGACCTCTTGTTTCCTGCATCCTTGTTTCCCGCTGTTTACTATAACCTCTCTCCCCCTCGGGCCAGGCAAGGCATATTGAGGTCATCAGCCACACAGACGAAATCAATCGGAAATTTGACACAGAATTCATCAATAAGATTGTTAACAGACTGCAAAAGCCTGGTCAAGGCTATCCCCTTTGGGTTCCAATAGATATTTACAATGAGAAACCAGATGTACCTATCTAGGGGTGTCCCTCCCATTGTAACACAAGCAGCCTGGGCAAATCTATTTGGGCAGTTAGAATCGACCATGCAAAAACCCTTTCTATTTTTCATCAATGTAAGTAGGCCTGCAGAGGGCCCACCTTTCTGCCCCACAAAGTCAGGATTACTATGAGAACTGTAGCCATCATAGGCTGGTGAAATTATTAGCCAAGTTTCTTGTAGGAAGAGGATGTCCATTTCTCCTGAGGTGATGTCCTTGTCCCTTGCCAAATGGGAAAACCCTCTCGTGTTCCAAATGCCTCTGCTAAATCTGAATTCACACTGTTAGTTCAGATCATGATCCTTCACTATCCCTTTTTTAATCTTTCTCGCTTCCAGTTTTATATCCTTTCGTAACAGAGACATTCTTTGCTCTCCAAAGTGCTGACTTTCAAACATTACTTTGAGCGGACCTTCCCATTTATACACTGGGCTAGTAGGTCTTCAAACAATGCACTCTTCTTGCCTTGGCCCCGCCTCCCTCTCAGGCCTTAATAGGATTCAATTTTCGCATCTCCTGGGCTATTTATGGGCTTGTTTTGAGGTTGCTCCCTTGTCTTGAACAAGCTTACACATACCTGAAGCTCCATAAAATCAAAGCCCCATGGCTGTTATAGGTTAGAACACCTCAGGAGAAATGACTTTATTGACCTTGAGTTTAGATGGAGGATCACCAAATCTGTCAAGTCCTCATCGGCAAAGTCCCCAATTTGTATGTCCTCCGAACAGACAAAATGGAAGTCAGGGATGTGATGAAACAACTTAATTACGTTGGCTTGATTTAGAATCAGTCCGCCATTGAATGGGAGCAACCGGTCTAATCTTAATTTTAAGGGGTACCTCTTGTCCTCTGCTTCACCTGCCAATCTTTTTGTTGAATTTTAAAAATGTAATAGGTTCCTCTTGAGACGATTTTCTCTCGTTGATGCAAGGCCGCTTCTGAGCCTCTTCCGTTTCTTAGGAGAAGCAGAGCGATGAGACCTTTTGACAGTCATTAGCCTCCTTCGGTCCTCCAGGGTTAGAAACTGTACTCTAGATCTATTTTTATTTCAGACCACGCAGAATGATAAATAGCCCTCATCCCGCGAGGAATTCCTACTCTCTGATGATGATCCCAGTTCCTCCTCATTATTTTGGTCGTCATGGACCATCCAAAGGGACAGGTTGAGATCTGCCTCATAATTGGGAGCTGAGAGATCTTCAATCAAAGGTGGAGAGAGAGCTACCATTTCTCTAAGTTTTGCCTCTTCTGTTGATTTGTTCTGCTCCAGCGTCTTCAAACACGCCACTTTACCACTCAAAGGGGGATTCGAGGGGGGCATTGTGAGGTTCCTTAGAAATGCCTGGGAGCCGTTGGATTTCCTCTTTGGCTTAGTACCTGTCATGGATTTCACTTTACTTGTTAGTAGATCACTTTTTGAGGAAGTTTCCTGTCATTTGAGCCTTTTCCGCTTTTGAAAAATCGGGAAGGAGACATTTCCCCCCAGTTGGTATCTGACTGATGTTTCCTTAGGGGTCAATTAAGCTGATACCTCCTCCGTGCCCCCAATGTTTTGGGTCTCTCAATGTTTTAGTTGCCCTTCTATCTCTGAGACCAGTGCTAGGGCCTGTCACATCAGTGGTACTTTGGAACATGCTGCCAAATCAATGGAGGGTTCCGTAGTGGGCTCCTGGTCGACATTGGTTGCTGTCTTCTCCACTCCTATAATCTTGTTTTCTTGCATATGAGGTTTGCTAAGAGTTCCAAGGGGCACATAGAAGCCCTTCTAGCCTTCTGGATCTGGATAGATGCCTTTACTTGAAGAAGTTCCAAAAGAGAGTCAAATAAACATTTCTTATCCTTTCTATCTAGGTTGAGTGCAGTTGAGAGGTTTCGTTGAAGTCGATTGGAACACTCTGTTTCCTGGTGAACTCTTGACTGCAAGGAAGTAATAAAGTTCTCCATGAAAATCAATTTGGAGTTGATGAGGGCCAATAGAGTTGAGCTGTGTATAGAACGCGGTGGAATTCATAAAAAGTGTAGGGTCTTTCAAAGTTCTCAGAGAAAAGACAAGGT
The DNA here is from genome assembly GCF_040938575.1 of Ambystoma mexicanum. Lineage (NCBI taxonomy): Eukaryota > Metazoa > Chordata > Amphibia > Caudata > Ambystomatidae > Ambystoma > Ambystoma mexicanum. The sequence continues at coordinate 434,265,721 of NC_090939.1, read as the reverse complement.
CCTTTAAAGAAGACAGAGGATGAGATTTTGATTGGTATCTCTGGCTTCATGTTAGGCTGAATTGTCCGCGGCTCTTCACTCAAGGATTTAAGGTTTATGAAGACGCTGACCTGGTTTCTAGCCTCCAGGAAAACCACTTTATCTTCAACCCCATTGGCTGGAGCCTTCCCTTGAGGTAGGTTGTTGCCCTTGGTGGAGCTTAATTCTGTACCAATGCCTCTCCTGCCAAGTAGTCTTCATGGCCAAGGCTAACTTAGCATCTGCGCCATCGCATCTGAACTTGCCCGGACACAGCGTCTCATTGAACAGTGGGTGCTTGCCAGGAGAAGGAAAAAAGCAATCCCCACATAGGGCCCCTCCCACACCCAGAACTGCTCTCAATGCCCACTTGCCACATGGGATTTTCTGGTCATAGATCTCCTCCTGCCTTGGCATCTTCAAATCCGGTGAGGTCTCCCAAGAGCCCCCTCTCATTGGATTTGCCCCTGCTTTTTTCTGGCATCCCTATTACATTCAGGATTTCAGTGTCCGTTAGTTCCAGGATGTTTGCTGGGGGCTGTTCCTCTATCAGGCAAACCAGATCCTTACAAAAGGGGGTCTGGTGAGGTATTGGTCTGGTGTACCAATGCCTCACCTTGATTTTTGCTTGCAGTCTGGTCTTTGGGGAAAAAATTGCAAACTGTGTGTCATCCATTGATGAATCTGGGAGGATACCGTCTCCATTTGCCAGAAAGCCGGAAAACCGAAACACTCAGCCACACTCAGCTCCACTCTGCAGGAATGCCAGTGTTTTGAAGATGCTCCCCCACTTCACTAGTAGACCTTGACGAAACACTGCTAGCACGCATAAACCAACAGCCAGGGTTTTGTACAGTGAGTTCTGCCGACCCCGAAACACTCAGCCACACTCTGCTCCACTCAGCTCCATGGGGGTCTGGTGTTTAAAAAATGCTGCTCCCTCTTCACCAATAGAGCATAAAGAAACACTGTTAGCATGCATAAAGCAACAACCAGTGTTTTGCACAGTGAGTTCTGCTGACACTGAAACACTCAGCCACACTCCATTCTGCTCCACGGGGTGGCAAGTGTTTTAAACTTGCTCCTCCCACTTTACCAGGAGAGCATGAAGAAACAATGCTAGCATGCAGAAAGCAGTAGCTAGTGTTTTGCACAGTGAGTTCTGCCGACAACGAAACACTCAGCCACACTCTGCTCCATGCCGGTGTCCGGTGTTTTAAAGATGCTCCTCCCACTTCACCAGTAGAGCGTGAAGAAACACTACACCAAAAATGTTATTAAGAAAAAATAAAAATGTGGTTTTTAGCCTACTTGCATTAATTTTCACATGGAGAAAAAGTGCAGTTTTTGAACAGCCATAGCGCAAAATACGCTTGGCATTTTGAAACAAATAAGAAACAATTTGGGCACAAACCATTGACTTAATTTCCTTGACTTGTTTTGGGGTAAATACATTCAGTAGTTTTTAAAATATATAACAGAGACACAGGGGTGCCCCGCTGTTCCTTAAAACCTTCATATATATCAGCCTTGGTGCTTTTCAGCAGACAGGCAGAGAGGTTTTAGAAACGAAAAGCCACTTTTTTTTGCTCAAGTGATTCCTATGATACTATCAGGAGAAGCCGTAATTGAAAGAAGTCCAATAGCAATATGGTGGAGAAAAAAGGATGCCTCCAAACTTCGGAAAGAACCCCCAAACAGACTTACACAGTCTCATAACGTTTGTGACTTCAGAAAGAGACTCAAAACACTTCTGTTTTTGTAGTCACTCCCATGAGAACACTGATTGTTTTAAACCACAGTGCTTAGATGGCCCGGTGTAGTGGTAATAACAATCACATCAGGCTAGAGGTTGGTAATGCGAGAGAAGACACCATGTGATGTTGGGGATTTAAGGGTGGATTGGGGAGCCAGTTAAGGTAAGAAAATGTTTTGTTTATCATGGGAGAGAGTATGAATCTCATGAGATTACATCAGCAATGTAGCAAGACACACTCAGAGACCAATGTGCGTCACACCATGCAATGAGTGATAGGAGTGATGATTTAAGATTAGCGAGGGAAAAAGAAATTGAGTGGAGTGAGGGGGCCTGTAAAAAAGAAGGGGGACACATGTTGCGTGCCTGTGAGGATGTGGAATACCTTTTGGGGAAATTGGCACACAACTACCCTACTGCAGGAATGTCTGTTATTAAAAATTATTACTGTGAAATGATTGTGGGAATATGGAGTTAGAACAAAAGGTGTAACATTTTCAGTGCCTACATCTACAGGGTGTGGACGATGGGTGTTTGGTAACAAAGTAATGGTTTGACATGGCCAGTGCAATTGAGCAAATACTAGGCACACCTTGTTAATTGTAAATTAATGATTAGTAGATGTAATACTTATTGTTTTATTTGTTTGTTTTATTTATCTGTATAGCGCTCCAGACCCAGAGGTAAAAGGGCACTTCGGAACAGGTTACAGAATATAGTACATACAGTTTACAATTATATATTTATGCAGTTTGTACAGTTTATACAGTTTGCAGTGAGCAACACATAGTAGAGTAAATGCAGTATTGTCAGGCATAGGAGATAGAAGGTGGAAAAGTTCGTTTTTCTCTAGTAACCATCCAATAACCTGTTTCCTAAAAGACTGAAAGACTGAAAGGATTCAATTGATTTGATGTTAAGTGGTAGGGTATTCCTATTATTATAGTAGTGAAATGTGATCTTACTAAGTAGTTGAGGTGCGGGGAGAAACAAACAACCTTGGCATCTAGGTTGAAGAACAAAATGAAAAGAAAAGGGTTCCAAATTAGGGAACTCACGTCCCCTGCACACTATCTACGGTCTGAGTAAGCCAGACAAATCAGTTGTGGATAATATACCATTTTTCCATTAGATACACAACATTCAAAGTTAGCTTTTAGACAGTGATTACAGAAAGACGTTCAAAATAGTGATTAGCATGTTATCACAAGATCTTCTTTTTTATTGTTGTAAGATTGGCCCAACACCTTTCGAGATCAGACTTGCCATCAGGGGAAAAGTAGTTATTCTATGAAAAAGATAGGTATAAACAAGTTAGGCTCATGTTACATACTATTGTCTGTACATTGTAAACTAGATATTGCTCTTTCATCTTTATATCTTAGTCAGAGAAAATTAAGTTTCAACATGTTACTTATATCTCAACTTTAACAATTCTGACATATGCATGAAAAGAAAGTTGCCTCTCAACAGTAATTCACCAACCATTGAATGCATAGAGGGTCACCAATCCTATCCTCTGCAAATTTAAGTAAGTAGTCATGGGAGGGTCATATGATCTTGTGTACACTATCAAAAGGTACAATAATTATGTATGGTGCACTGCGTATTAGCAGTTCAACTTTTAACTTGTATCTAATAGTTGAAATGTGCTGACCTTGTGATTGGTTTTCAAAACGCATTTGAAATCATAGTATATCGTGCGCAGAGGGCTTCTCATCATCCGGAGAAGTGTTTCATTCAATTCATGACCTGCTGGTAGCTAAGAACCATACATTAATAGATGATAAATATACTTTGTTTTAAAATAAAATGTCCCTAATGTTCCCTAATAAGGAAAAGCAATGTTTTACCTTACCAACTAGTATGTTTCTGATGCTTGGAATCGATCCAGAACAGTGTGACAAGACTTGAAAATTCTTTCGGCATGTCGCTCAACTGTTGCTAAGATAATTCACTCCATTTAGGACCAGGAATTTCTCAAAGTCAAAAGAGAAAGCATCATAAGGATACTTAATCACTTGGATAAAAAGGGCTAAACAGTAGGGAAATGTCAGAAATGAACTTACTTAGATAAACTGTGACCCGGCCACTGTCGAGTCAACATGCCAATGTGTGATCTTTCTTTGACTTCTAATTAACTTGTCAGTCTTGTGGTAACCCCAGTCTTCAAAGGTAAATCTAGGTTTGGAGAAAGAGTATCATAAGGATGTGTCACAATTAAAATAAAAGGTCAAGTGAAAGAAGTGACCTGCTCAGAAGAATTAACATACTATTGTGTACTTCAATCACCATGTATCTGTGAAGTATTCTGAGCGTGTCGTGAACATCCTGTAGCGACAGCTGCCGTCCATACTTATGGATACCGTTTATATATGTTTGAAAATGGTCCTCTTCTCGTTCCCCTCCCCCCTCCTTTCCTCTTCCTTCTCATATGCAAATTGTTCTAACACGCTGTTTTTCTGGTTTGATTCATGTATACTGTTATTGCTTCTAATGTTCCATGTTTAATGTTTTCTAGTTGTTAAACTGTAAAGAACTTTGGATGAAAGTGCTATATAGACAATAAAATACAAATACAAATATTTATAGGTAGTTGTAATAAAAATACATTAATGGCCTCCCACCCCAATCGTCTACAGCCTCTGCCCACTCCCAGCACTTGCCTTAGGGGCCCACTGGCATGTGCTATCACAGGCCTACACCTATTTGTTGACAGTTGATCACTCTCTCCAAGCGATCTCTGCCAGTCACTTAACAGTTTGCAACTTACTCCCCAGCACTTCCTTCCTTGTTATTCCTAGCACTTACACCTGCAACCCCTCTCTCTCTCTGCACTTGGATGCTCTGAATTCTCACAAGGCCTAGTGGGACCACATCTCTTTCATTGTTACATTTGCCCTTCATTCCCATGTTCCCTCCTTGTTGCCCTGTGGGTGCTTTGAAAACCAATTTACTTGAGGTGTAAGTTCCTTACAAATGCCCAATAAATAAAAACAAACAATAAATACATATTTGTGTGGCAATGGAAGTGGCTACATTGTTTGTGACATGATCAAACCATATTGTTGTGTTCATGGCCAGTGTCCAGATTGATGGGGGTCATTGCCACAGTAATGATGTAATGAATGTGAACATTGTGAACGTAATAATGTGCATAGCGGGCATGGATAAGACAATATGTTTACTTTTGGTTCAATGGTAGTAACAATGTGGCTGCTGGATGGGATATTGTGAAACCAATAATATGGACATTGGGCATGGATATAGCAGTATGTCTACTTAGGGTTTAATAGGAGCAACAATGTGGCTGCTGGCCATGGCTAAAACAGTGCACTTAGTTGGACATGGGAAGAAGGGCATAAACTTTGTTTCTTTGTTTGCAAAGCAAATAAAATATAGTTAGTTATAGAACATAGAATGCAAGATATAAAAAGTTACGGTTGCACACATACATTTACATGTTTGACCAACTTAAGTAGTACATTGTATATGCTATGTTGTGTGCAAAATACAGATGTGATATAGTGTCGTTGTACTAACATGTTGTAATCATTGGGATTGTTGGGAAAAAATTCAAGGTGGATTGACACACATTTCTTTATAAATGTACTGTTAATATATTGTACATTTTCTTCAACATGTTTTATTTCTTTTTAGATTGTTACATTCATGAAAGGGAGACACATTTTGTATGTGTAGAAAGTAGTATAGTGGTGGTATGGTGGTATTAAGTAATTACAAACATGATCAATGTATTGTAATTAAGGAATATTAGTTGTGTGTGTTTGTATATGTTTAAAGTAGTTAGATAACATGTGTGTATTCTAACTGCATATTATTGTAATTGTGAATTCTGTATGTTTAAAAACAGTTAAGTAGGCACTTGTTAGATTTGCTGATAACCTATGTTTTGTTACATTCATACCAACCACTGCTTTTTTTCAATAGTGGCCTGAAGTGATTGTGGCACCACTGTAATATATTATGTCTCCTGTTGTGAAGGTTCTATTGCCAATCTTTGTGTATTCTAGATAGATTGTCTGAATTGAAGAATGAGTATAATATGCCATTATTTACCTTTTTCAGAAGCTGTTAAAAATGGTGAAATTGAATTGAATTACAGTATGGTATATGTACATACACAAATCGTTAATTTGGTATGTGCTCTTGCGAAACATGGTTTCACAGACTGCATATATTTTTCCACATATATGTTCTATCTCTTCTACATGTACAAAGTATTTTAGGGATTCTTGTGGGTCTTCCTGTGTGTTTATGGTGACTTTAACCATTCCTGCAAAGTAGTCAAATTCCTGTCTTATTCCTGAGACTCTGTAGATAGTGTCAGGGTTGTTAGTGCAATATATGTGTAGGATAGGAATTTGTAAACACAGCTATTCTGAGCAAATATTGTGCACAATTAGTGGAAATTGAAATTGAGATTGATTGCTACATTTGCATAGCAATGTACTCCAGTTGTGTTTCTGAACTTAAAAGGAACAGAGACGTGTGTCTCTGTGTAGTTTGATGGTCCTGCATGTGTTGTTATTTTTTGGTTTCTGTTTGTACTAGTTGTCTTTTGAAAGGTTTGCTTTTTTGAGGTGCAGGTCCATATCCAGATGTGTGGTCTACAGTTCACACAGCCTGTTGTATTCTAGGATGCAATGAATATCAGTATTTACTTGGTTGTATCAAAGTCAACTAAGAATAGACCAGTGAGTGTACAAAGACATGAACGTGCTATATAAATCATACCTTGTTGAACACTGTGCTGTCAATTTCAAGAAGTCTGTGGACATGGGTTAGACCGTGTAACATGTGAATTGTAAAAACATATGCAAGAGACAGAAAATTGTTATCTGAGTACATACATATATTTGAAAATAAGGAAACATGCTGTTGTTTGGGGGAATTGTTTTGTTTAGTTTTTTCAAGTTTGTCAAAACTGATGGTAAACTGGATATTATTTTCTCTTGCATATGTTTTGAAGCAAACACCTGTTCCAATTACTCCATTGACTAAACCTTGTTGTAAGTCAAAGTTATATTTTAGTATCACTCTGCAGTCTAGACACAGAGTTAATTGTTTTTTGTAGGTACATTTTTAGGCTATATCATAGAGACATATGTTTTCCAATGCAGTGCTTCTGTTTGGATAGCATGTGTGTATCAGATAATTTTTTTTATAGTATATGGTCTGTTGTGATCGCATGTGGCTATAGATTTACAGGGTAATTCATAGAATTTCATGCACAAGTGGCGCACGCGGCTGGCGCACAGTGTGCGCGTGCTAATGTCTGCGCCAGCCGCACAGTGTGCGCGTTCGAATGTCTGCGCTAGCCGCGTGCGCTAAAATCGATTTCTGCGCACAGCGTATTCATGGATTTTAGCCTCCAAAACCAGCCGTGGCACAGAGTGGCGCAGCGATCATGCAGCAGCGCCAGTTACGCCCCCAAGAACGGCCCTGCGCAAGGAAAAGCCATCAAAATCCTAAAATCGAGCGCAAAAGGCTGCGCTAACCCTGGACCAATTTACAGGGCTGCCAAACAGCAAATGCCAAGCGGGGAACATGTATTACTGGAGTTTGCGTGAAGTTTTACACGTGAAAGGGCCTGTGCGAGTGGGGTATGTGTATTACGGGGGTTTGCATGAAGTTTCACACGCGATTGGAGCAGGGTACGTGTATTACGGGGGTTCGCGGGAAGTTTCACACGTGGAAGGGCCTGTGCGAGTGGGGTACGTGTATAACTGGGCTTTACAGGAAGTTTCACACGCGATAGGCCCTTTGCGAGCGGGGTACGTGTATTACTGGGGTTCGCGGGAAGTTTCACACGCGATTGGAGCAGGGTACGTGTATTATGGGGTTCGCGGGAAGTTTCACACGCGAAAGGGCCTGTGCGAGTGGGGTACTTGTATAGCTGTGGTTTGCGGGAAGTCTCACACGCAATATCAGCAGGGTACGTGTATTACGGGGGTGCGCAGGAAGTTTCACACGCGAAAGGGCCTGTGCGAGTGGGGTACATGTATTCTTGGGGTTTGCATGAAGTTTCACATGCGGTTGGAGCAGGGTACGTTTATTATGGGGTTCGCGGGAAGTTTCACACGCGAAAGGGCCTTTGCAAGTGGGGTACGTGTATTTCTGGGGTTCGCGTGAAGTTTTACACGTGATTGGAGCCGAGTACGTGTATTTCTGGGGTGCGCGGGACATTTCACACGCGAAAGGGCCTGTGTGAGTGGGGTAGGTGCATTACTGGGGTTCGCGGGAAGTCTCACACGTGATTTCAGCAGGGTACGTGTATTACGGGGTTTGCAGGAAGTTTCACACACGATTGGAGCAGGGTACGTCTATTACTGGGGTTCGTGGGAAGTCTCACAAGCGATTGGAGGAGGGTACATGTATTACGGGGTTCGAGGGAAGTTTCACACGCGAAAGGGCCCTGTGTGAGCGGGGTACGTGTATAACTGGGGTTCGCGGGAAGTCTCACACACGATTGGAGCCAGGTACGTGTATTCCTGGGGTGCGCAGGATGTTTCACACGCGAAAGGGCCTGTGCGGGTGGGGTACGTGTATTCCTGGGGTTCGCGGGAAGTCTCACGCGTGATTTCAGCAGGGTACGTGTATTTCGGGGGTGCCGGGGAGTCCTACACGTGAATTGGCAGTGTGGGTCCTCCCAGGTGTTCCCTCTACACCCTCCACGGCCCCTGCAGGCTGCCGACACCACAGGGGACTACCCTGCACCCCTGGTCATGTCCCGCAGGCAGCCCATCCACCATGGGCAAGCCCCCCAGCCAAGCCACATGTCACCTTGCACTACTGATCACCAACCCATGTCCCCTTGAACCCCCAACCCCCAGCACTGAGGTGCACCTGCCAGCAGGCCCCCACTCATCTCCCCCTGCACCCCCCCCCAGCACTGTGGGGAACCTGCCAGCAGGCCCCCACCCATGTCCCACTCATGTCCCCCTGCACCGCCACACCCAGCACTGAGGGGCACCTGCCAGCAGGCCCCCTCTCAAGTACCCCTGCATCCCACCCCCCAGCACTGTGGGGCACCTGCCAGCAGGCCCCCACTCATGTATCACTCATGTCCTCCGGCACCCCCACCCCCCAGCACTGAGGGCCACCTGCCAGCAGGCCCCCACCCATGTCCCCCTGCACCCCACCCCCCAGCAGTTCAGGGCACATACCAGCAGGCCCCTACTCATGTCCCACTCATGTCCCCCGCACCCCACCCCCCCGCACTGAGGGGCATCTCCCAGCAGGCCCCCACTCATGTCCCCCTGCAGCCCCCAGCACTGAGGGGCACCTGCCAGCAGTTCCCCATTCATGTCCCCCTGCACCCCCACCCCCCAGCACTGTGGGGCACCTGCCAGCAGGCCCCCACTCATGTCCCCCTGCACCCCCACCCCCCAGCACTGAGGGGCACCTGCCAGCAGGCCCCCACTCATGTCCCCCTGCACCCCCCAGCACTGTGGGGCACCTGCCAGCAGTCCCCCACTCATGTCCCACTCATGTCCCCCTGCACGCCCACCCCCCAGTACTGAGGGGCACCTGCCAGCAGGCCCCCACTCATGTCCCCCTGTACTCCCACCCCCCAGCACTGTGGGGCACCTGCCAGCAGGCCCCCACTCATGTCCCACTCATGTCCCCCTGCACCCCCACCCCCCAGCACTGTGGGGCACCTGCCAGCAGGCCCCCACTCATGTCCCACTCATGTCCCCCTGCATCACCAACCCCCAGCACTGAGGGGCACCTGCCAGCAGGCCCCCACTCATGTCCCCCTGCACTCCCACCCCCCAGCACTGTGGGGCACCTGCCAGCAGGCCCCCACTCATGTCCCACTCATGTCCCCTTGCACCCCCACCCCCCAGCAGTGCAGGGCACCTGCCAGCAGGCCCCCACTCATGCCCCACTCATTTCCTCTTGCACCCCCACCCCCCAGCAGTGCAGGGCACCTGACAGCAGACCCCACTCATGTCCCCCTGCACCTCCACCCCCCAGCAGTGCATGGTACCTGCCAGCAGGCCCCCACTCATGTCCCCCTGCACCCCCACCCCCCAGCACTGAGGGGCACCTGCCAGCAGGCCCCCACTCATGTCCCTCTGCACCCCCACCCCCAGCACTGTGGGGCACCTACCAGCAGGCCCCCATTCATGTCCCACTCATGCCCCCCTGCACCCCCACCTCCGGCAGTGCAGGGCACCTGCCAGCAGGCCCCCACTCATCTCCCCCTGCACCCCCACCCCCAGCACTGTGGGGCACCTGCCAGCAGGCCCCCACTCATGTCCCACACATGTCCTCCTGCACCCCAACCCCCCAGCAGTGCAGGGCACCTGCCAGCAGGCCCCAATCATGTCCCCCTGCACCCCCACCCCCCAGCACTGAGGTGCACCTGCCAGCAGGCCCCCACTCATCTCCCCCTGCACCCCCCCCAGCACTGTGGGGAACCTGCCAGCAGGCCCCCACCCATGTCCCACTCATGTCCCCCTGCACCGCCACACCCAGCACTGAGGGGCACCTGCCAGCAGGCCCCCACTTAAGTACCCCTGCACCCCACCCCCCAGCACTGTGGGGCACCTGCCAGCAGGCCCCCACTCATGTATCACTCATGTCCTCCGGCACCCCCACCCCCCAGCACTGAGGGGCACCTGCCAGCAGGCCCCCACCCATGTCCCCCTGCACCCCACCCCCCAGCAGTTCAGGGCACATACCAGCAGGCCCCCACTCATGTCCCACTCATGTCCCCCGCACCCCACCCCCAGCACTGTGGGGCACCTGCCAGCAGGCCCCCACTCATGTCCCACTCATGTCCCCACCCCCCAGCACTGAGGAGCACCTGCCAGCAGGCCCCCACTCATGTCCCCTTGCACCCCCACCCCCAGCACTGTGGCACACCTGCCAGCAGGCCCCCACTCATGTCCCACTCATGTCCCCCTGCACCACCACCCCCCAGCACTGAGGGGCATCTCCCAGCAGGCCCCCACTCATGTCCCCCTGCAGCCCCCAGCACTGAGGGGCACCTGCCAGCAGTTCCCCATTCATGTCCCCCTGCACCCCCACCCCCCAGCACTGTGGGGCACCTGCCAGCAGGCCCCCACTCATGTCCCCCTGCACCCCCACCCCCCAGCACTGAGGGGCACCTGCCAGAGGCCCCCACTCATGTCCCCCTGCACCCCCCAGCACTGTGGGGCACCTGCCAGCAGTCCCCCACTCATGTCCCACTCATGTCCCCCTGCACGCCCACCCCCCAGTACTGAGGGGCACCTGCCAGCAGGCCCCCACTCATGTCCCCCTGCACTCCCACCCCCCAGCACTGTGGGGCACCTGCCAGCAGGCCCCCACTCATGTCCCACTCATGTCCCCCTGCACCCCCACCCCCCAGCACTGTGGGGCACCTGCCAGCAGGCCCCCACTCATGTCCCACTCATGTCCCCCTGCATCACCAACCCCCAGCACTGTGGGTCACCTGCCAGCAGGCCCCCACTCATGTCCCACTCATGTCCCCCTGCACCCTCACCCCCCAGCACTGAGGGGCACCTGCCAGCAGGCCCCCCTCATGTCCCCCTGAACCCCCACCCTCCAGCAGTGAAATGCCGATCTCATGACACAAACCAAAAGTCAACTATGTACATCAACACATGTCCGTCACACACATACACTGGTTGGCATTGCTTGTGTAAACCCACATTTTCACATACATCAACCCAATGATCGAATCCCAAACATGGAACTAAAAATGAAAATGTATTATGAACATAAAATCAAAAATGAAATGAAAGCATACCAACATATGAAACATGAAATGAACAGCATGTGAAAAAGATGATTGAATGAAAATGATAACCAATCCAAAAAAAGTAGAAAGAAAAACAGTCCAAAGTCACCATCCAACAATGCAATTCCAAAGGAAATGTAAAAAAAAAATCTCCATTGCTTCATGTTCATAAAAAAAAAAGAGAAATCAATCCATAGTCCAAATATTTACAATCCATTGTCCGGAAAAAATAAATCCATTGCTCCATGTCCATAATGCAAAAAAAAAATAAAAATGTATACATGATGAAACTATATACAATCCATTGTCCAAGGATGTAAAGGGTCCATGATCCCAACCAAACAAATGAAACCTACCTAGCAAACTACCTAAAAATATAACTATATACAAATTTGTGAGGCATTGTTCATTGGCTACAAATAAAAGGAAAACGAAAAGGAAACCTAACTCTAAAAACTATTTACAAGCGCAGCGGGCTAGTCCGACGGCTTACTTTTGGATGTCCCGGGCCAAGGCATCATTGAACTCCTGCTCAATGTCCTGGAGGCGATCCTCTTCCATGCCCCTGAGGGTTCGCAGGGATGACGACATGTTCTCCTCCAACTCCCTGTGAATTGCCTCGAGGTACTCGGCCCGCCTCAGGGCCCTCCGCATGGAGTTCTCCACCCTGACCATCGTGAGCCGTGCCTCTTCTGCCCGCTGCCGCTCCGCATCTATAGCATGGCGTAACCATGCCACACGGAAGACACTTCCAGTCCTGCGTCCTCCTGCCCTCTTGTCGATGCCTGACCCTCCGATGTCAAAGGCCCCGAGCCATGATGGCTCCCACCTTGTTGCTGCTGCTGCTGTGCCTCTGCCTGTGCCCTGGCTCTTGTTGCCTGCACATCCTCCTCCGGCTGGGGTGCAGTTGTTGAGGTGGCCAACCCTGCTGGACATCCGACTCCCGACTGTGGCAGGGATGTGTCCTCCACCAGCCTGGCCGCAGGGTCAGAGGCAGCTCCACAGGGTACCCAGGTGATACATGTGTGAGAAGATGGCATGGAGGACAACTGGTGCGTAGGGGGTTCAGGTGAGGAGGGGGTCGCAAGGTGGTCCAGCACACGGAGGAATCCAGCAATGGTGACCCATCCCAGCAGGTCAACGAGGCACTCCAGATGACGTGCAGTCTCTTCACAAAAAAAACTGCACATCACCTCGCATGCCCCGTTGACGCAACGCTATCCCGGCCAGGACAGGCTCAACACGGTCCCGGATAGCCACGTCCGCAGGGAGAGGAAGGCCAGTTGTTGTGCGCTCATCCCCTCCCTGAAAACGGGTCTGGAAGTAGGCATCACTGCTGGTGCCACATGATGCAGTGACAGGATCAGGGACATGATTGCACACAGGCACCTCCGCGGCGGCCTGTGTTGCCTCCTGTCCCTGGTCCTGCACTGCACCACTAGCAGTGGAATCCCACCTCCAGTCCCCTTGTGTGTCCCTTCCACAGCCTCCTCCTCCACCAAACCCCCCACCAACCTGGATGACTCCATGCCATCTTCCTCCGTCGGACCCTGTGGGGTCTCAGCTGCCCCTTTGCTGCCGAGGAGTCCACCTCCAACCTCCCCCTCTTGGACCTACCCTCGGCAGCTGCGGCCTGGGACGCGGCACCAGACTCCTCACTCCCTGACGAGATGACAATCTGGGAGGGGAGCCGGGCCTTGCGTCTCTGGCTGGCGGAAGGACGATCCCTGCCGCTGTGCTCCACAGCACCCTCTCCGCCCTCTTCTTCAGTTGACGCTGCAGACAGGGAGATATAGAACACAGACATCAGGGCACTGTGCAATGGACTGATACACACAAGACAGTTGCACATGAGTGGCAATGTTTAACTTCAGACACGACATCACACTCCATGAGACACATGTCATTTTAACCCACACACATGAACATTTCAACAGCAATATTGCACCAGGCAGCACCATCCATACACATAGAACAGCATGAACAGCCAAAGGTGAGCCTGACATCACATGAAACACAAGGAGTGCACTAGACATGCACACACACCACCACACTTACATGCATGTCTACATCTCCTCCAACTGTTACAGTGATGAGATCGCCATACATTCATCCTTCTACATATCAGTGTCACGTGCATCCATGTTGCATCACAGTTGCACACTTGTCAGATACACATACATGCACATGTACACAGTGCAGATACATGCATTATGAACCACCATCCATGCCACAACCATGCCAATGTACATACAAAGAAATTCAAACATGTGTGCTCCCACACCTGCATTTGCCCAGCATGCTTACCAACACATACACCATCAATGTGTCTCACAACTGAGAGGACTCACATGTGGCAGCCTCACGCCCATGTTCATACACATCCCTACATGGCCCTACATAAACACATGTGCAACCTGCACACTACTGGCACACCATGACACACACAGCGTACTATCAACATGCATGTACACATACCGCTCGTCTCCAGAAGGGTCTGCCTCTCAAGGATCTGGAGGTAGAGCGCTGGGCATATGCGTTTCAAGGTCCCTCATTTGATGGTTCGACAGCTGGCCCCGGCACCCCTTGGCATACTCTGCATTAGCGAGGTGCCGGGCCTTGTTGAGGGTCCTGGACCTGAAGTCCTCCCAGCGCTTCTTGACATGATGTAAGTCGCGGACTGCCACCCCCTCCGCGTTGATGGCAGTCACGATGTCCATCCAGATCCTGGTACGTCCTTCATTGTCGGTGCCTGAACTTCCAAAAAGGGCATCATACTGCCCCAGGACTTGCTCCACCAGGACACCAACTTCGGTGACAGTGAAGCTGGTGGCCCTCTGCCTCTCTGGCTGGGGGTTGCCAGTGCTGCCAGATGGTGTTGTGCTGGACATGGCAACCGCAAGAGGCAGGAGAGGGTGGGCAACTGGGTCCTGGGGCTGGGCTGTGGAGCGATGGAATCCCAGTCGGGAGTCTTCAGTTCCAGCAGGGGTGGTCACAGCATCTACACCCCTGGCTGACATGCAGGCAGCAAATGGCAGGGCACGTGGGCAGCAGGCAGTCAGGCAGCAGCAGATGGCAGGTGGGAGCGAGCTCGGGGCTCTGGGGGGCAGTAATTCGGCCTTCTGGGCAGGAGCATGGTCTTCCGTGTATTTTCGCGTGGCCAGCTTGATACGGAGTGATTTGGCACGTGAAAAAATTGAACGTCAGCGTGTAATTTGAGGAAAGGGCCTTAGCGCGTAAGCACGTCAGCACACACACGCGATTTCATTGGACCAAAGGCCCTTAGCGCATAAGGTAAGCGTTTCCCTCATAGCACATGATGACAGAGCACACGTGGAAAAAATGCACGTCCGAGTGTCATCGCATGTAATTGGAGGAAAGCGCCCGCGTACACGCGTATCTGAAGTGTACGTGTGGGCCGGTTTAAAAGCTACGTGTAGGACGCCATTTCCTTGTACATGCTTTTCGTGGAGAGCGAGTGGGTGAAATCTGTACTTCTTGATGGTTCACACGCGATTACTTCACAGCGTTTCTAGTTCGTACTCCCTGTTACCTCTGACAGCTCTTTTCTGAATTTTTGTTGGGCCTGTTTCCTCAAACAGAGTTCACTTCTCCTTTTGTCCTGTCTCCTCAGACAGCGTACAATTCTTCTTTTGGCATATTTTTCACGTTCTTTTTCCATGCAGACAGTGAGTTCCACATGTACTTAGCAACTGTGCTTGCCCCGTGTGTCGCGTTCCCCTTCAGAGGTCATTGTAGGCTGCGTGTATTATGCGTACGCTTAGTTTTGTGTTTCTGGGTGCCACAGCCTAGTGCGGGTTCATTTTTTCATGCACGTGGTCTATGAGGGGTTGCATGCACGTTAATTTTTGATTTTGGGCTGCCTGTGCGTTGCGTGACCCGTCATCTTCCCCCAGGGGTCACAGAGAGCCTTGTTAGAGCACTAGGGTACGAATTCCATGTGGTATCCTACCCCTTTGACCCCCAATTGTCCAGGACAATAGTTTACTGCAACTCCCATATGCACAACCACATCAGTGCCATGGTTGGGAGGCGACCAAGCGGTAAGGGAGGTAAAGGTGGCTGACCTTCAAAAGGTGGGCATGGTGGGCGTGGTGGGCGTGGTAGGGGACGTGGCTGGGATTTGCAGGGTGCCCCTATACCCCCAGGTGTGGAGGAACAATCAGGGACACTCACCCCCCCCATGGTTGAGGGAAACGTGGCTGACACCATCCCAGCTCAGCCCCTGTTGGACCAGCCCATTGTGGCACCTGACCTGGCACAGGATGACTCCCTGGCTGACTATTTGAAAGTGCACATATTCCCAAGTTATTATTGGTAGTTTTTGATGGTATTTGGTTATTTTCAAGCTTAGCATTGCAGTATGTGCAAACTATTAAGGGGTCAAATATATTGTATTTATGTTCTGCAGTTAGATATAAAGCAAATTGGAACATTGTGATTCCTCATTGTCTTCTACTTGATACAACCTATCTTTTATTGCTGTGCTTTTCTGAAAGACAAGACACAGGCACATACTTGATCTCGAATTTCAGCAGACATGTATTGAAACTTTATTATTTCTTTTTTTGTATCTGTTTGTAAGGAGATTAGAGTTAGACAGTTGTTGGTTTATCTTTTGTAAGTTAACTGTGTGTTGTATTCTAGTTCAGTTCCAACATATTTACTTTGTACATGGTTTATTTGTCTGAAGAGTTCTTTGGATGTTCCATTTAGGAGATTGTCTTTCAGTTGTTGTAGTTCTAGAGTGTGACTTTTTGCATTGTACAATCTATGCACAAGGTTTCACATTGCAGAACAGTTAATTTCTAACATTTCAGTATGCTGTAAGGTGTTTTTAGAAGCTGTTCCTGAAATGCATTCTAATGAATGTCCTTGTGGTCCAGTGTGGATGCACATTGGGCAGTAGTCCATGGTTTGTACAATTTTGATTAATCATTTGTCTTTTATTTTAACATAATGATTGGGGATTTTTTTTAACATTTGAATGACGGTTGGCACACATTGCAAATTCAGCTGAATGTCCATTTGAAAACTGGGCAACTTATGTGGACATAAGTGACATTTGGTTGAAAGTTTGTTGGGGAAGATATTTCTAGGAAACATTTATTTTGCCATAATGGTGTCTGCTAGTATTTCATAGCCTCTTCCATTAGTGTCTATGATAATGTGGTTTGTGTGTTGTTGTTTATATGCTTCTTCATTGAAATATGGCTCTGTGGTACTAGTGTCAATTCACCTGAACATATTCACAATTCAGATGTTTAGAAGGCGTTTTTTGTAATTTAGTTAGCTGTTTCATTCTGTTTAAAATTAATATAAAGAGTTTTATTTTAGTTTCAATGGGCCTGATTCACAGAACATTTTCCTGTGAGATTGAACCATTATAAAATGCGTCTGTGAATCAGGCCAACTATGTCAATCAGAGCTTCAAATTTCATTTTTCTGTCCTAATTTTAAAGTGAGAAGATGACTTTTCAGATTTTCTTATGTGATAGATATAGTTTGAGGTTAAATTTGGATTGTACTTTTTTAATACATATTTGTTTACTCTTGTTTTATTAAGCCTGTGCAATAGTTTTGCTAGTGGTGACTGTTGTGTTACTTGCTCTTTTGTTTATATGCTTCCTATAATCTTTTTTAGTGGAGGTTGTTAGTATGAATTTCTTTTCTTTTGATGTGCTTGCTCTTTCCTTTGTTTTCTGTAGAGCTGTGTTTTAGTAAGTACTGCATCTGTTAGAAAAAGAAAGTGTGTAGTTTAATGTTTTAGAATGGTTCTGTGGGTGTTATTGTACATGGATGAGGACGAGTGGCATATGGATAATTATGTGTATTGATATGGGGTAATGGGATGAGAAAGAGAGGTGCTGGACTTATAATATAGAGTAGAGTTGTGCAGTAGGATGAGGAACAGGAATGTATAGATAATGGGACTAAGGAGTCAACTACTTGTTGAGGTTGTAGACAAAATGATATATCAGCGTTGTTTTGGGGTACTTCAGAGTACAAATCATAACATCGACAACACATGCATCACAAAAGCATCATAGTGACAACTTTTCAACTTTTTAAAATAGATAGATCTCTCATTATTTATATTCCAACAATTGTGATGTTAGTACCAAGCTGACATTTGGTTCACATGACTTCATGACTTTTTGTCATAATATGTCCTGAGGAAAACACCTCCTCACGGGGACTCTTTCAGTTTTCTTCAATCAAGCATTATCATGAAAGTTTCCTGTCACGTGGTTGTTAGTTTCTTTTAAAGCAGTTTCTCGAGAGTTAATGACTGCATTTAGATAGTCAAATTATAAGAACTGTTTGTCATTTACTGAAGTGCTGTTATAAACAGGCATTTGTAAAGGTAACAGTGTTAGTTTATGCATACGTATTTGCCAGGCACTGCTATCAGATGGCCACATATTTGTACCATTTTGCACCTGCGGCCATCAAGTGCTAGTTACACTATGGCCGTGTTTGACAAGCGCCTTTGCCATGTGTACACAAACGTCCAAACTGTTGGCATTGTTAATGCTTGATGGAAGGAAGGTGGCAATATGTGTTGAACTGTAGGATGATAATTAAGAAATGTTTAATTATTGAATTGTTCCTTGATATAAATAGTAGGAGATGGCATTATGGAATCAGAAGTCATTTTGAAAGTAGTAGTGAGCAATTGGGGTGGTTGTTGCCGTGGAGTATGTTTTGTACCATAGAAAACCCCTTGCAGTTGAAGTGAAGTTAAAGGCAAGGTTGTGTAATATAAAGGTCTGCTTCAATTTTCACATGAGGCAGATCCCTTTTAAAAGAGGCTGCCAATATGTGTGGTATTGTAGTTGTATAATTGATGTACTTTTCATTATTGAATTGCACAGTTGCTAACATACAGCAGTGCATGTTCTAGAATGGAGAGAAAAAAAAACATTTTGGATAAGGATATGCAGATTGGAATGGGTAATGTTGCTAACTATAGTACTATGGAGTGGTATAAGGAGTAGCACATGCAAACCACTATATATGGGAAACAGTTTTTAAAGCACTAATTACGCATTTGGAAAAGTGTTGCAGTGAAGTGTGTTTTGCCATTTTGGAATCAGTTGTTGTTCAAGTTATATTATTAAAACAGTTGGTATACAACATTTCTTTTGAAAATGAAAGAATACATGTAGTACATCTTCTGAGTTGTAGCTTGTGGAAAGTGGATCCTGTTGAATCTGAAAATAGAAATCTGAAACGTTTTGAACTACAGTTTGTGATAGAGGAGGCTCTGAATCACAGCACAAATGCACTCTCAGAGTTCAAAGATATTTCTGAACTGTGAAGGTGACAGAGTTAGAGCTATAGTTTTTGGTTGTGATTGGTGGATATGTGTGTGAGTGTTTGAATGTAGCCAAACAGGAAGTGTTACAGAGAAAACAGGACAGGGTAGCAAGTGCTTCATTTCTGAAATCATGGACGTGAAGATGAAAACTGTTTGAATTATAGGAGATTTTTGAAATAATTGGGTGCAGCTTATTATTTCACTTAATCCTGAATTAGAGAAATGGGAGGTGGTATGGCATGAAGTTGGTGGAATGACATGGATTCAACAATTACCTATGTGTGAAGATGTGGTGCATTTGAAACATCCATACATGATTGCACTAGATTGTGGAGGTAATAGTTTAGGGTATGTGACTGGTGTATCTTTGTAGTTTGCCATGACAGATCATTTTACTAGGCTAATGGAACCTTTCTCACAAACACATTTTTCGAATATTTTCAGAAAAGATGGAGTACATCTAACAAGTGCTGGAAATTACCTTTTTCTTTCTAACATTCCGAATGTAATGAAACAGGTTTTGTGAAATAAATGAAATAGAGAGAAGAATAATAAGTACACATTGTGCATAGACAGATTAAGATTAGAGTGTTATAAGAACAAAAAAGCTTTTTAAGAGCTAACATTATAGTACAAAAGGAAGCAGTAAAAAGTGTAAGCCCCATTTTAAGTCCACAGACTTATTCTTTGACCGCCGTCAAGGTCTTTGGTGGTGTAATGTGAATGGGAGATATAAAGCCTTGAGTATGGCTTAAAGGCCTTCCAATCACATTAATCATTTGATAAGCAGAGAAGAGGCGAGGAACAGAACATTATTTCCGTCACCTTTTTTCTTCTGTGCTGCACAAATGCTCAGAATTTTCACCAGCATAGATTTGAATGCCAATGAAAATAATGGAGATTCTTCCACCCGATGTAGTAGGTACCTTTACCACTGTGTCTACATCCTCCTCTTTCTTCTGTAGCTGATCTGCTGCAGTGCCCCTGTTCCCTTGTGCAGGTCTTCCAGGTGGTGGTGTGGAAGCCCCTGAGGAGAAGTTATGTCCATGACAAATGCCATTTCTATATTGTCCTCTTTCTCCAAAAGATGCTCCTTTTCCATGAAAGTGATTGAGACTGTTGTTACTCAACAACTAAGAACTTTCTTAGAAGAAGACTCTATCCTAAACCCTTATCAATTAGGTTTCCAACTATCCATCAGAACGCAGTTAGTGTTGGTATCAGTCATTGATGACCTAACTGGAATCCAAGATCATGACAGCGTAGGCTTCCTGATCCTTCTGGACGTGTCTGCGCCATTCAACACCTTTTATCATGTAATTTTGTGTTGTCACCTTGAGGACGTGGGGGTAGGCGGTATGGTCCTTAAATGGTTCAGGTATTTTCTTTCTGTCCAAACTCAGACACTGTCACTTCCTACCTTTATGTGAGCCCAGTTCTTTCTTGCAGAGTCTCCAGGAGTCTGCTATCTCCCCCTTCTATTTAACATATATATGTGCCCTTTAGCCAACTTGATACAGGCTCATGGTTGCCAGTTTTATGCCTATGCGGACAATACTCAACTTATTCTTAGAGTCGATCAAAACCTGAATGAAGCTGCATATCATCTGTGGAGCTGTCTAGCCGCCATTGGTACTTGGATGAATAGCAACCAGTTAAAGCTAAATGATGATAAAACTGAGGTCCATGTACTCAGTCCCCCAGCAGCTCAGTCACTTTGGATATCAGACTTCAGGCCCCACTCCCGTGGTGCACTTACCTCTCCAGTTGATTCTGTTAAGCACCTGGGGATAAAAGTCTCAGCCTCCCTTTTTCCTGATTTGCAGGTTAGTGCTAGGAGCATCTCAAATTATTTCAATTTAAGATCCTTAAAAAAGTAATGCCTTTTTTAATACCCGATTTAAGAGGACCCATGCTTTCATTGGCTGCCATGGGGGTCTTAGATTCTTGCAATGCTACCCTGCTAGTCCAGCTAAACTATTATTAGTGGCACAATTAGTGGCCAGGCTTTGGAAGTATGCCCATGTTTCTTCAGTTTTGAATAGACTTCACTCGCTTCCTGTTGAGAGCTTGGTGAAGTTTACGACCCTTTGCCTGGTTCATCAGGCTATCCATGGTCAAGGAGCTCTCTATCTTTGAGAGAAAATTGTTCCATATGCTCCTAAGAGAGATCTGCGCTCTGCTAATCGTCATCTTCTCTCTGTTCCATGCATTAGGAAGGTTACAAATGCATCTAGGCCTTTTTCTTTTGCAGCCACCTTACTCTGGAAGTCACTCTTTCTGGCTCTTAGGTGCATTAATGGTCATCTTGATTTTAGTAATTCCCTCAATAATTCCTGTACCCTCATTAGTTGCCGGGTCACATTCCTCTTCCTATTTTTTTCCCCTGACCCCTTCACATATATCCTGTTACAGCACCAAGATACCTCCAGGTAGTGGTCTATGTCAAGACTATGGGAGTACGGTGGTAGGGGGTTAAAGACACCGGTAAGGATGCCGGTGCCATTAACCCCCTACCGCCGCACTCTGAGGTCCCTTAGCGGGTCCCACTAGGGTCGGCTTTTTTTACCAGCCGCCTTTAGCGCGATCCGTTAAGGGACCAGGGAGCTAATAACGGACCCGTATTTGCCGGCCCGTTATTAGCTCCTTCCCCATTCCCATTGAGCCCTATGGGGCCTGGAATGGGAATGGGGAATGGTTTTCGGAATGGGAACTTACTGGGTCTACAAGGGTCTGAATGTCCCGGTAAGTCCCCATTCCGACACCACGGACCCGGACACGGGTTTGGAGGCAGCCATGGTGCTATTAGCACCATGGCTACTTCGATACTCGTAATGACCCCCTATGTCACATAACATAGCGTAACAGATATATTATAATAATTTATGCATACGTTACACAATTATATTATTTTGTAAAATGTATGAATGCATTTATCATTAGTACATTTTTTGTCACTTATAACTTCTTTTGGGAAGTATATCTCTAGCCATTTCGGATTCCTTGTCATTTCTATTATAATATACCATATTTACATTTAGTTATATAACTTTTTCACACATGTATTAGAATTGCATACTTCATGTTTACAATTCAAATGGAAAGGTACTGTTTAACTACGAACTTTTGAAAGTATGCTCTTCGGTGTATGCACTGCTATCACTATGAAAGGCATCTCGGTGTGCACTTGTCAAGCAAATAATTGTAGTCCCAATCTAATCCCGGGGAGTAGAATCTAGTCCCGGGGAGTAGAATCAACAAAATCAAATTGAGATAGAGATTAACTGTTGACAGTTCAAAATACTCATGGAGTTGTTACTAGTCCATCAGTTTACATAAAATTAGTTTATTCCATATAATATGGTTCCATGTAAAACCGAAAAACACTTGAAATTCGCCAGTTATGGTAAACTAAACAACCATAACTCGTGCCACCACCGTGCACTACTAAGACTAACACCCAGGACATCAAAGATGACATCACAAATGACATTGATGACATCACTGATGACATCACATGTGCATTTACTTTTCATGAAAAGTCTGTACAAGGGATTCTTATAGTAATGTTGATAAAAAAGTGTGAAGGATTATTGGAATAAATATCATGAGGTACGTAGTGCATTAAGTAATGCATTGATACAAATACCATTCTATTATCAGGTTATTTCCAGTATACTAAGCTACTCATGTAGAAACATAGGCATTTAGTGCAACATACATGATGTATGTGCAATACTATTAATCTTACCATGTTGAATAGTAATGCCATTACTGTCTGAACCAAGTCTTCCAAATCTATCCACAAAGTAGGGGCACTGAAATAGCCCAAATGCAAAGCACCACAGTGCAAAACAACTACATGTGGACTGTTGACCCTGCGCATATCTCCACAAACTTGTACAATTCCCAGCACATTTAAACCGGGCACAGGGCTCCACACCACCTCCACTCCTTTAACATCAAAATTGTTTGCCACATTCCTGCATTTAACATACTGCTCCAAACCATGCACAAACATATCTTCAACCACCAACACCCTGACTTTCTCCACCTCTGCCATCTTCACTACTCACAGCCTCTTTCAACACAAACCACAACCTCAACAACTGATTGGCTGATCCCTATAGTCCCTTTTCTATGCTGGATTTGCTGAGAAACCTCGGATGTGGCACACCCTGCCTGCGGACAAGCGCAGTGACCGCGGAGCTCGTAACACTGGGGCAGCCCTTCTACCCTTTCCACTTAACTCTCTGCACCATTTCATCATTGGATACTGTTAAGCAGTCACACAATCATCCACCAATCACATCCAAGAACTCTACATCTAACTCTATCATCGCAGATCACTCTCGGTACAATTGGGCTGTAACTACAAAGGACATACAGCAACAACTACTATAAAATTCCCCGAGATTTCTACTTGCAGATTCATGCACATCCACATGCATGAACACAGACTACAGGTATGAATATTTTCTACACAGTACATGTACAGCTCTTCTAGGAATACAATACATCCCGGGAGCATAGCTCAGTGGCAACGTGCGTGCCTTGGAAGCAAGACGACACGAAGCAACACAGGTTCGATCCCCGGGTCCGCTCTTAGAAACCTCTGGGTGTTTAAACACGTTATAAATACACAACTAAGACAAAATAATTATGCAACTAAAAAGCAAACAATTCTGCGGGCTGTGTGGGCACTTTAAAATGTAAAATAAAATAAATAAAAATATAAACAGAGTAACTGCCACTTACCCTGTATAAACTCTAAAATGAACTTAGTGTTGTTTCTCCCATCTGCTATGATGAGTGTCAATAGCAAACCTTTCTGCTCTCCACATTTTTGTTTACACACACACTATGTAAAAAAATATTATATCATATTATAAGATGGGAGAAATGATAGTATAATTATGAGAAAGTCTGTCCACTGTGTTATAAAATTACACACAGCCAGGATTAGTACATGTATCTTCATTCAAGCACAAACACACATACATTATCATTAGAAAGGCTCCCAGCTCAAACAACACCACTGCCTCTATATGAAATCCTTCTGCTTTATTTCCCACACCTTCACAAATGCATACATTGCATGCTTTTCTGTAAAATCTCTGCCATTTACCCTGTAAAAATAGCAAAACATGCATATGATTATTTCTTCTATCTCTTAAATTCCATTATCATAACATTAAAAAAACAAGTGTGCTCTCTATGTTTACTAGTATACTCATTTGTAAAACATATTCAACTAACAGAATCTAAATAAAATATACAGGATGCACATAGGCAAAGGAAAGTGCATGTGCATATTATGCTCAGTTGTAAGAAAACACTACTTCTACAAAACAAAACAAAAACAATGGGCCTCATTATGAGTATGGAGGTAGCCATGTCCTTAATAAGTGCATGGCTGCCTCCATACCGGGTTCCAACTCTGGGTTTTGTGAATGAGGAATTACCGGGTCAAACCAACCTTGTAGGACCCGGTCATTCCTCTGTCACAAAACCAATCCCCATTCGCATTGAGCCCCGATAGCCCCGATAGGGCTCAATGGGAATGGGGATGGAGCTAATAACGAACCCGTTAACAACGGGCCCGTTATGAACTCCTTGGTCCCCTTGTGGGACCCATAAAGGACGTCTGGTTTTACCAGATGTCTGTTCCGGGTCCCACTAGGGGACCTCATAATGAGGCATCCCGTAATGAACGTTGCCGGTCCCGTAACGGCACACTTCATTATGGGAGCGCCAGCCTGGTAATGAGGCCTATAGTCTACATTAACAAATGTGCTATAAACAGACATGTTCACTTACTTCTTTCTTTTACAATTGCAGTGAATACCACTCTCCTGAAACGCAGCAGAGTCTGAAGTACGAACAAGGACTTAGAAGAAACCTACTCTATCCATACAAAAAATTAAGCACAATACTAACATAATGTTCTAACTGTTACTCAAACACACTAGCATTTTAGTATTGTAGAACAAACAAGTGTATTAACCCTTTATCATTAGATGTAGTATTAGTGCTTCCCCTTACCAGTTGCATACTTTATATTGTCATTTGAAGCCCAGTATAGTAACACAAAGATACAAGAATAGCCTTCCCAACTTGATGTAGCTGCCCATTGCACAATCACACACCTCCACAATCATCCTTACCATCATACTCAGACACTCATGCACAAAGCACGCATACACCGCACAATAGTCCAACCCACACTTTCTTTTTTTCTCCACCAGACCCCAAAAATGCCTACCAAAAAGCAACTCTGTAGAAAGCAACGCAGAAGTAGAGCAAATCAAAATAAAAGTGTCCAATATAAGCATCCATCACTAGCAGATTTTGTACAAAAGTTCAAACAAAACATCTAATACAGTCATTAAGCGAAACAAAACAAGCTTCCAGTACAGAAACTTTTCCTCCTCCATCAAAATGTAAAACGAAACAGAAAGTGATTAACAAGTCTTCAGCTACCACTACTGCTAACGCTGCACCTATAAATCTTGATGTAGCGGCAAGTTACCATACCAAAAAAAATATTTTACAGTAAATGGTCTGCCACAGAGTCTTTCAGAACCTAATAAAAACAGGAGACAATTCATGCACAACCCTTAAAACCTACCGTAGAAAATGAATCCTAGAAGCTCTCATAGACAGTGCAATCCTTCTCAAAAGGAAGTTATTTATTTTAGTTTTAAAAAGAATGAAACCACTAACAAAACAAACTACTAAACTACAAAATACACTTCTCAATAAACAGAATGTCAACAAAAATAGCTTCTTAAACATCTGTGGAGGTGAATGGAGTCACACCACGAGCACAGAACCATATTTTAATGAAGAAGCATATAAACAAAAGCAAACAAACCCAATTGCCATACATAGCAGTGGACAAGGGAATGAAACACTTAATAACACCATTATGGAACAAGAAAATCTGCTCACAAAAATATCCCCAGAAAACACAGTATCACCTCTCCATTCTACCGAACCAAAACGTACAGTCTACAAATGGGCGTGCACATCAATGTGTAACATTGCCAAAAAATCTTTCAAATCTTTACGCCAGTTCCTCAATCAGTATGTAAAAAGCAAAGACAAATTCAAAATGAAACTACTACCAAATATGGATGCCTGTCCAGTACGCAAATGCACAGGACTATAAGGACATTCATTAGCCTGCATTTCAGGACCTATTTGCAAAAGCACCTTCCATCATATCAAAATGATTTCAACACATCATTCAACTATGTGGTCCATAAACTCTAATATGCTAAAAGTCCTGCTTTAGCAATAGCCAATTTAAATAACAATCTTCTACATGGTACAGAAAAACAACTACTCAAAGAAATAGCGCATATCCAGAGAAAATATTTTGAAAGTGAAAGCTACTTTCAAAATGGATTAGCTTTACATCAAAATAGCAACTACTGTACAAATAGCAACATTCTATTAAACACAAACAAAAAAGAAATACTAAAGTTTAAAAGTACCTCCGCTGAAGTACCAAACCATGTGTGTGTGTGTTGCTGTAAGACTTTTTATAAAAGTAGCACACAAACTGTAGACATAACATACAAAATAGAAGACAATGAAGATTCCAAATGGTTGCAATTAGCTCTCTACCTTATAGGAGAAAACAAATTACGACATTACTAACCCCTTAATAATTTGCAATTACTGCACTGCAAAACTTGACAACAACCAAACACCTTCACGTGCTATCACAAATAACTTGGAATTATTCCCACTACTAAAACCCCTGCAACAACTACATTTATATTAGAGCATCATAAATCATGTTTGATTGTCTTAGTAAATGGCGTACCTAAAAAAGACAAAAGAAATTGTCAACAACTCGTGGACTTACATAAAGTTAGACTAGCCCTGCAATATCTAAAAAACAACAATGAATACTTCAAAGAAATTACTATTGAAGAAATCCTGAGAAAAACCATTGAAATAATTCAAGGGTCACCAGAAACTGGTCAATTTCAACTTTTAAATCCTGCTACAGAATCCAATATTTTAGACCATTATACAATTCATCCTTTACACTCTAAAGACACTATAGACGATGCACTGGAAACGTACCAAATGCGACAAGACAAAGGATTTCCAATCAGCATATGGGAAAAAAGTATAGAAGCACAGGCCTTTCATCTATTCTTTCCTACTGGAAAAGAAGGAAGGTACGATGATAGACCCACACAGATAACATCATCAGAATATCGCTCTTTACGAATGTATTCTGACAACCCCAGATTCAGACAAAATGCGGAATACGTATTTCACCTTCTCTTTGAAAGTGAACTAGGAACTGTGCGCTACAGAGTTGAACACACATTAAAATCAGGTACCCATTTTCAAAATATGTCAGCAATGCAATTATTACAAAAAGTGCAAGAAAAAGATTAGGTTTTACAGTCAAGTATTACAAATCTTTTAGCAAACATGTGTGGTACAAAAGAATACTGGTTCTGATGTCACGGAGATGTATGCTGTATGATAAGAAACCTTGGCCCACCCACTTGTTTTGTTTAATTAAGTTGTGCAGAATATGTATGGGAAATGTACACGATTTCCTACGCATAGCAAACAAAAACAAAACAAACATAGATATAAAAACACCAAGAGAACTCTGCTTTCTAGATCCTGTAAATGTATCAAGATATTTCCATCATCGATTCATTGCTATGCTACACTTTATTTGGAATAAAACTGTTCCTCCCCTTGGAGAAGTTCAACACTTCTTTTGGAGAAAAGAATACCAAGCCAGAGGAGGACTACACATCCAATTGCTATTATGGATTAAAGATGCTCCTAAATTCGGTCAGGACAGTGATGCCACTGTTTTGCAGTTCATCCAAAAATATGGTACTTGTGAAATCCGTTAACAAACAACACATAGTGACCTTCATGCACACATTTTCCAATTTCAAAGACACAAATGTGGGAAATGTTGTTGTTGCAAATATAAAAAAAATGGGAAATACTACACCAAATGCTGCTTTGGTTTCCCTAGACTAGTTTCAGCAACAGGTCAAGTAAACAACTTCATGTCTTAGTCAGATATAGTGTCAAAGGTAAATCACCTAAGAACACATATTACATAAAAAGAACAGACAACTCAAAATACATCAATGATTACAATGCAATCATTGGCCTCCTATTGAATGCAAACATAGATGTGCTGTACATTGCAGACAATTCCACTACAGTTGCATGATATATCACCGCCTATTTAACCAAAGCAGAGAAAACATAGCTTCGGGACCTCTGGGATGACATATCATCTGACAAAACACTATCACAGAAATTGTACAGCTTAGGCATACAAATGTTCTCTCATAGAGAATGTGGCTGCTATGAAGCTGCAGAGCGTTTAGCAGGTACTGCATTATATGGAACATCTGACAATATAGTATGGCTAAGTCTTGGTCCTGCTAAATCAAGAAAAGGAGTTCTCAAATCATATGAGGACATAGCAACAATAGCCAACAATGATCCCAACAACCAAGACATTTTGAAAAACAATTTACTGGACACATACTACCCAAACAGGAGTACCACTTTGGAAACCATGTGTCTCTACCACATAGCCCAAAACTTCACATACAAAAATAATATTAAAACAGATGAAAAGAAAGGTAGATTCAGAGTTGTACATTGTGAAGGCAGCTTAGTGAAACTTACCAAATGCAGCTTAATTAATTATATCAAATTGTCATTAAAAACTCTCAACATAAAGAACTGTATTACATGTCCCTGCTACAAGTTTTTAAACCATGGGGAAAAGAAGAAGAGTTACTGGATACATATGACTCCTATGAAGATGCTTTCAAAGAAAATGAAAGCACTATAACAGACGTAAACTTTACATAGTAGCAAACAATGTTACACAATGAACAGCAAAACGAAGAAGAACTCCAGGCCCAATTACAAGTGGATACTCCCGACAGTAGTCAACCTTCTGTAACAGCAATCCAAGAACCACTTGGACAGCCACTAATAGCAAATGAGGCAGAATTAGCCATGACAGTAGTAGAAAAAAAACATGTGTCAGTATGACAAGCTACAGAAGACTTTGCTGTACTGAAATCACAACTGAAGAATGAGCAGCGTAGCATTTTCCAAGAAATAACAAAACAAATTGAACATGGTGTGCAACAACAAAAACTGTACCTGCCAAGACTATAAACCTATACTGCTATGCGTGAGTGGTGAAGCTGGTTCAGGCAAAACATTCTTAATCAAAACAATCAGTAAGTTCCTCCAACAATTGACAAACAACAAACTGTCAGCTATTGTAACTGCCCCCACAGGTTTAGCTTCCTACAACATAGGCGGTGTCACTTTACACGGATTGCTACTCCTTCCAGTAGAACACCAAAACAAATTTGACTATTACATACTTTCCACAGAAGCTACAATGGAACTACTCAGAGTTTGCAAACATTTGTGATGTCATCTTTGATGTCCTGGGTGTTAGCCTTAGCAGTGCACGGTGGTGGCGCGAGTTATGGTTGCTTAGCTTACCATAACTGATGAATTTCAAGGGTTTTTCGGTTTTACTTGGAACCACAACGTCCTTTTAACAAAGTTATTTCATTGAATTTCATAGGTTTTTAGTAGCGCAACTTAACCATAACGTCCCTTTAACAACGTTTTTTCACTGAATTTCATAGTTTTTTAGTAGCACAACTTAACAATAATGACTTTGACTTTATATACATGTCATATGGAACTGACTAGATCTCTTCTTATGAACTTGATGTCCGCGGACTTATTTAATGTTCGCGGACATGTTCGGAGAACAGTACCACCACCTCAAAACTCTGGGGAGGTATGATGTGTAATAGTTATATCATAACATAGGAACATTTAACAAATTCACAAAGCAGCACACATACAAAGTATATGTAGTAATACTTAAAACATGTTACCCATATATGTAACACACTAACCATTCATGTAAATACAATATGTTTTAAAATGGAATATACCAAAAGAAGATAAAGTGGCTTCCACCATAATTACCTCACAGACGCTCCACAACCAACAGCAAGACCAGACGTATACACTACTGATTACATATCTCACCAGACATAGTAAGTGCACTTCTTTTTACTCATATATTTATAAACTTTCTATATTAGAAAAAAAAACATATTACTTCTTTGTTTTCTCACAGAAATGTGTAGTACTCTGGACTGGCTAGAGGACCATTTCCCACGAGACAAAATGTTAGAAGATAGTCCACCTAATGGTACACACTTTACTGTATAAACCAATTGATAAATATTATTTTGTATACAATCAACATATACATTTTTTTTTTCAGACCCTACAAAAATTGCAACTTCCAAAGAAAAAGAAGTGGTGGATAACACTCTTGAACACATTACCCACAAAATGGACCAATTTATGGCAAATTTTATGGATTTAAAGAACTTTCTGGAAGATCACCTAAAACCACCAACAACATACCATTGTCCCACCTGTACTTGTCCCCCTCACCATATCCCATTCATTTATCCCCAAACTCTCTCCATGGACCACAACGTTTTGATGAGATTTCCATCCCTTCTTCACCTGATCCCACTAATATTGAAAACCCTAATTCTCCTGTTTTTGTTTCCGTTTCTGCCCCACCTTCTCAGTCATAAATTGTTTACATATGTTAAATAAAGTTACTTTTTTATATTGTGTTGTAATTACTTTCAGTTCCTTGTAATAAAACCAATTTAGGTGTCCACGGACACCGCAGTTGTTCGGAAATGTTCGTAAAGAAACAAGAATGTAACTGTCCTGAGGACACTACATCTGTCCGTAATGTTCTCGTGCAAGTTCAAAATGTTCTAAGAACACTTGTAGTGTCCTGAAATGTTTGTAAAGAAACAAAAATTAAAGTGTTCTAAAGAACACTATATCTGTCCGTAATGTTCACTATCAACTTAAAACTGTCCTAAGAACACAATTGGTGTCCTGAAATGTTCGTAAATAAACAAAATGATGTGTCCTGAACAACAGTACAACTGTTCGTAGTGTTCGCTACCCAATTGAAAGTGTTCTAAGAACACAATTGGTGTCCTGAAATGTTCGTACATAAACTAAATTACACGTGGCCTGAAGAACACTATATCTGTCCTTACTGTTCGCTACCAAGTTTAAACTGTTTTAAGAACACACGCGGTGTTCTGAAATATTCGTTTCACGTGTCACGCACTTTTAATTACTTCAGAACCCGAACAGTGTCCGTAGGACATCAATGCGCATGCCCTAACCAATCTCCGTGCACTTGGTGTCCTGCGGACAGGCGCTTCCTTCGCAGACTAGTTCGCAAACAGATCATATGACCGCGCCCACGCTCATCGTGTGTCCTGAAATGCGGACACTGTTCGTGTCCCCGAACAATTTAAAAGTACATTTTCAGTTAATCCATAATATTTTTCAATAAAATCTCACCATGCCACAAGTCCCACATAGCAATCTTGAGTTTCTATATACCTTTTGAAACTTTCCGATCCTTTATTTGTGTTCGATCTGTCCGCGCACAGTGCGCATGTCCGCGGACCGCGCACAAGCACCCCTATAAAAGACCACGCCCAAGAGCTTATTCCCATTGTGTTTCTGGCTATTCTTCAGAACACAGTGATTTTTGCTGCCACCTGCAGACTACACCATCATCGAGATGGCATCCTTGGCTACTGAACTGCCACTTGGTGCTGCACCTGCTTCAGCACCACCACCACCCCCTCCACCACCACCACCTCCCCAAGGGCCTGAAGAGGGGAACAGGACTGAGGATGCGGAGGAGGAAGAAGAGGATGATGAGAATGAGGTAGAGGAAATCCCTACTACCCGTACTAGGCGTGAGTCTTGGGTGTGGCGGTTATTTACCATTCATGGGAATGGTCCTAAGGCTTGTGCGAACCATGTTCCCTGCAATGAGTGCAAAATGATACTCAGTCGCGGGAAGCACGGTAACTACAGCTTTGGGACCACTACTATGAAGCGACACCTGAGGTCATTTCACTCTGGGGCTATTCGCAGGGTTGTACCTAGCGAAGAACGTAGCAGGTTGATTTCCTCTACTTCATCCTCTGTTTCTGATCCTGTCACCACAAGGACCACCTCTGTGGGACAGCGTCTTTCTCAAGCTGCCTCACAGGCCATACAGAATGCTGATGACCCTTACCTTTCGAGGGTCACAGTTGTATGTATGTACTGTGACACAGTACTCTGCAGGGGGGAGCGACTTCGGAGTGCTTTTGAGACTATCGTCTCAGAGCACGAGAAGACCTGATCACTACCCAAATAAAACCCACTCTACATCTTCCTCTCTCAGCTCGCCCTTTCTTATCCCTGTGGTTGGTGTCCCCCCCTTTACCCTCCTTTACCCTCCTCTCCTAGTGTGTCGTGTCTGAAAAACCAAAAAAAATACAGAATTACAAAAATAAAAAAAAAATAAGGCTCTTTTCAGAGCCGCCTTTCCCAGTTAAAAAATAGAAGTGAAAATAAATGAAGCAGGGCTCTTTGTATTTTTTAGAAGTTCGCGGACAGTTCGCGAACATTAAAAAAATTGGGTTACTACTCCATCACAAACATTGTAATTTTCTCTGGAAAGAAGTGGTGGCTCTGAAAAGAGCCTTTAGGTGGTGTCTGTAAGTCAAAAATTGTAAATGCTTAACATCTACTTGAAAATCGTTGTTGTAATTCCAAAAAAGGTCGCAATGCATTTTGTACATTTCTCAGAAAAATCTGATTGCCAGCATAAGTAAGATGGACTCCATCTCTGCGAAAAATGTATGTACTACAAAACATAATATTTTCATTGTGAAAAGAAGACATGCCAAAATCTCTTAGAAAGCCACAAACAGCCTTATTAACATTGCGCCTTGCTTTTTCCATTTGTGGACCAAATGAAGAAGAATGAAGCCACATTTGTCTCTGCGCAATCCGTGAAAATATCACTTGAGAATTAGGAAACATGTCCATAACCTTCCTCAGTCCTTCTTTCATAGCAAATTGCAAAATAATTCCAGTCACATGCCCTAAACTGTTCCCTCCACAATGAATTACAATTATGTCTGGATGTTGCTCTGTCTCCAAAGTAGCACAGAGAGGTAGCAAATCCAACCACTTCATTCCACGTACTCCATGCCAGTGTACTTCCACATGTGGGAATCCAAGATCTACAGCTACTCCACAGCTTTCTGCATGCACCTTCAACCAATGTATCCACAAATCTCCTAAAATCCAAACAATCTGTTTTCTGAAACACACAGCCATAGCTATCTTTTGTTCTCTCAGCAAAAAGAGTATCTCAGAAAATCTCTCCTGGCACAACAAACCCACCAAACTTTCCTGACCAATCCCTTTCAGTGCTTACTCTCATTTGCATGACTTCTGAACCCAAAAAATCCCCGGATGTAACTCCCGATGTCCGGGAACTACCGCCATGTCCGCGGACATATTGTAACATGAACAGCCCTTCTACCATTTCCACTACACTCTCTCTGCCATTCCCTCATTGGATGTACCTCAAAAATCACATGACCATGCACCAATCACATTCAAGACCTCTACATCTAACTGCATCATCATAGATCAGTACTGCAAATGTACTCTGAATCTCTCTGAGTACAAGTGTCATATCATTTGCAAGCAGCATCTACCACAAATATTGTACAAGTCTTCAAGATTTCTACTTGCAGCTCCATGCATATCCATTTGCATGAACACAAACTTCAGGTATGCATATTTTCTGTATAGTAGATGACATAGCTCTCAACCATTTTTGTTTTACAGGCGGGTGAAATCACCCGATTTTGTTTTTGGCGGGTGAGACGCCCATTGGAATGAATGGGCGTGCAGGAGGCTTGGCGGGTGAGTCTGCCCTTTACAAGGCGTGTGACACCCGCCAAAAGTGTGTGAGTTGAGAGCTATGGTAGATGAACACATTTTCAAACAGACTTTTACCTTGTAAAATCTGTAAAATGAATTTACTGTACTTTTTTCAATTTCCTAAAATCAACTATCACTTATACACCTTTATACTTTTTACTTTCTTTATACACACACACTCAAATCATGTTAAACTAACATTTTTTAAATGAAATATATAGACTACATATATTCAAACAAAATTGCATGCAAACACAATCTATGTTTAAACCTTTATAAAAATACTTATACAATTTCATATTTTTTGTTTTTATTTATTTATTTACTTAATTACTTTAAATTAGACATGACATTGAGGCGCTATTACCTAGAACAGTTTACTTACAGAAATAGTGGTATTCACTAATATATTATAAATTTCACAAGACATAGTAAAGATATTTTATTTTTGCTACAGTTAGTCATTCAATACAATTTGTTCATTAAGAACATATCATATGTACTGAACTGATGCAATGTATCTTATGTAAATAAATTAGTTTAATGGTTTTACAGAAGGCACTGAGGATTTCAATTAAAAAAATCAATATCTAAATTAAAAACAGTGCTATATACAAACAAAGTTACTAATTTGAAGCTTTTACAGTTGCAGTGAAGACCAGTTTCCTGAAAAGAAGCAGCCGAATTCGAAGAAGAAAGAAAAACTAAGAAGTTACCTGTTAATTCAAAAAAAAAAGTAAGTAAAATATCACCATAATATTTATATTATTAATCAAATATACTATAACATTAATACCAGCTATTTTGGTTTCTTAAAATAGAGATTTTGTACCATTTTGTCCAAAAGTTTCCATGTCGTAAACAGCGATTTACAACCAGAATAGCCCACACATTTCTATTTTTGGACACACAAATTAGCCAACTGAACCACGACAATTTTCATATTATAGAACAAACAACTGTTTTAATTGTATACATTAGATTTACTATTTGAACTTTTCCACACCACTAGCTTACTTTTTTTTGTCATCTGAACCCCAGTTTAGTGATACATAAATTCAAGAATACCTATCCCTACTAGTTTTTCTTCCCAATGCACAATCACACACCATTACATACATCTTTATCATCTTACTCAAACACTCATGCACACAGCACACATACATTCCAGAACACCCCAACCCATATCTTCTTTATTTTTTTCAACAGACCCTAAAGAATGCCTACCAATGCTACCAATGCAACGCAAAATTAGAGCAAATGAAAATAAAGGTGTCCAACATAAGCATCCATCTCTAGCAGAATTTGTAAAAAAAGTTGAAACAAAACAGCTAATACAATCATTTAGTGAAACACAAGAAGTTTCAAGTACAACAACTTTGCTTCCTCTATCAAAATGTAAAACAAACCAAAAAACAATTAACAGAAAATCAGCTATCAGTACAGATAAAACTACTTCATCAAATTTTAATATAGTGCAAAGTAAGCATACCAAGAAAAGTATTTTAGCCAAAATATAGCATCACAAAGTCCTTCAAAATCTTATAAAAACAGGAGAGAAATCAGGTTCAAAGCTTAAAACCTATCGTAGGAAATTAATCTTAGAAGCATTGATGGACAGTGCAATTCTTCTCAAAAGAAATGTATTTATTTTACTGTTAAACAAAATGAAACCACTAACAAAACTAATAACTAAATTACAAAAAAGACTTCTCAATAAGCAAAATGTCAACAGAAAGAACTTCTTAAGTATCTGCGGAGGTGAATGGAATCACACTACGAGCACAGAACCATATTTTAATGAAGAAGCGTACAAACAAAAGTAAACAAATACAATTGCCATAAAAAGCAGTGGTCGAGGTTATGAAAAAGTGAATAATACCATAATGGAACAAGAAGTACTCCTTACAAAAATATGCCCTGAAAACTTAGAATTACCCCTCCATTCAACTGAATCGGAACGTCTAGTGTACAAATGGCCATGCCCGTCAATGTGTAACATTCCCAAACAATGTTTCAAATATTTACACCAATTGCTCAATAAATATGTAAAAAGCAAAGACAAAATCAAAATTAAATTACGGCAAAATATAGATACCTGTCCAGTGCGCAAGTACACAGGACTACAAGGACATTCATTGGCCTGCATTACAGGACCTACTTGTAAAACCACTTTCCATGATATCAAAAGGATATCAACACATCATTCAACTATAAGAAATCTAGTCTATAAACTGTACTATGCTAAAAGTCCTGCTTTAACATTAGCAACGTTAAATAACATCCTTCTACATGGTACAGCAAAACACCTACTTGAAGAAATTCACTATGTCCAGAAAAAATATTTTGGAAGTGAAAGCCCTTTACAGAATGAAATAGCTTTAAACCAATTAAGCTGAAGTACCAAACCATGTATGTGTACGTTGCCGTAGAATTTTTAAAAGTAACACAAAAACTGTGGACCTATCATACAAAATAGAAGACAATGAAGATTCTAAATGGTTTGAATTAGCTCTCTACCTTCTAGCAGAAAACAAATATGAAATAACTGAGCCCTTAATACTTTGCAGTTATTGCACTACAAAACTTGACAACAACCAAACTCCTTCAAGTTCTATCACAAATAATTTGGAATTATACCCAGTACCAAAACCTCTACAACAACTTAATTTATATGAGAGCATCATAATTCAAACAGTACACCCATTTCAAGCAATAATACGCCTTCAACCAAAAACAGCAAAATTACCTCCCTCTGAATTGGTAAAAGGCATTCATGGAAAAGTAGTTTATTTGCCATTAAATCTAAAAGAAAATGTGCATACTCTAGGAGTGCAATGTCCAATGCAGCAAGCTTTAATTATATTAGTAAATGGAGTACCTACAAAAGACAAAAAAATATGGCAACAGCTGGTAGATTTATATAAAGTTAGACAAGCCTTCCAATATCTTAAAGAGAATAATGAATATTACAAAGAAATCAATATTGAAGAAAACTTGAAAGATACAACTGAAATAATTCAAGAAACACAAGAAGCTGGTCAATTTGAGCTACTGGATCCTGCTACAATATCAAATATTTTAGACCATTATACAATTCATCCTTTGCACTGTAATGACACCGTACAAGATGTACTAGAAACTTACCAAATGTGTCAAACAAAAGGATCGCCAATCAGTATATGGGAAAAAAGTATAGAAGCACGTGCTTTTCCTCTACTCTTTCCTACTGGCAAAGGAGGAAGGTATGATGATAGACCTATTCAAATATCAGCTTCAGAATACCGGTCATTATGGATGTATTCTGAAGATCCCAGATTTAGACAAAATGTGGAATACATATTCCACCTACTCTTTGAAAGTGAACTAGCCACTTTATGTTACGGAGTTGCACACATAGTAAAATCAGGATCACACTTTCAAAATATGACAGCTACACAATTATTAGAGAAAGTGCAACAAAAGGATGAGGTTTTACAATCAAATATTACAAATTTATTAGCAAATATGCGTGGTACTAAAGAGTACTGGTTTCGACGTCATTGGTTTGTTTGTTACATTAAGTTGTGCAGAATATGAATGGGGAGATTTACATGATTTCCTACGCATATCAAATAAAAACAAAATAAACATAGATATTCTAACACCTGGAGAACTTTGTTCTTTGGATCCTGTTAATGTTTCAAGATATTTTCACCATCGCTTCATTGCTATGCTACATTTTATTTGTAATAAAACTGTTCCTCCCTTTGGAGAAGTGCAACACTTCTTTTGGAGAAAAGAATACCAAGCCAGAGGAGCACCACATATCCACATGCTTTTATGGATTAAAGATGCTCCTAAATTTGGTCAAGACAGTGATTCCACTGTTTTACAGTTTATTGAAAAATATGTCACTTGTGAAATTCCATCAGAAGCCACAAATAGTGATCTTTGTGCACAAATTTTACAATTTCAAAGACACAAATGTGGAAAATATTGTCGTCGCAAATACAAAAACAAAGGCAAATACTACACCAAATGCCAATTTGGTTTCCCTAGACCAGTTACAAATACAGGTCAAGTAAACAACCTCATGTCTTCAGTTAAACATACTGTTAAAGGAAAGTCACCTAAAATACATATTACATAAAAAGAAAAGAAGAAGAAAAATGTATCAATGATTATAATGCAATCATTGCCCACTTATGGAATGCAAACATAGATGTGCAGTACATTGCAGACAATTCTACTGCAGTTGCACAATATGTCACAGCATACTTAACTAAAGCAGAAAAGACAGAGCTCCAAGACCTCTGGAATGACCTGTCATCAGATAAAACAGTATCTCAGAAATTATACAGCTTGGGAATAAAAATGCTCACCCATAGAGAATGTGGATCTTATGAAGCAGCTGCTGGTTTAACTGGTACTTCATTGTATGGTAAATCTGAAAATATAGTATGGCTAAGTCTTGGTCCAGCTAAATCTAGAAAAAGAGTTCTAAAATCATATGAAGATATAGAAACAATAGCCAAACATGATCCCAACAGCCAAGACATTTTAAAAAACAATTTATTGAACACATACTACCCAAACAGAAGTAATACTTTGGAAAACATGTGTCTATACCAAATAGCCCAAAACTACACATACAAAAATAATATGAAACCCGATGAAAAAAAGGTAAATATAGAGTTACAGACTGTGAAGGCAGCTTAGTTTTACTCACTAAACCAAATTTAATTAATCATATCAAATTGTCATTGAAGACTCCTCAACATAAAGAAGTATATTACATGTCCCTGCTACAAATCTTCAAACCATGGAGAAAAGAAGAACAATTACTAGATAACTATGACTCATATGAGGATGCTTTCAAAGCAAATGAAAGCACTATAACTGATGTAAACTTTACACAGTGCAAAACAATGTTGCACAATGAACAGCAACATGAAGAAGAACTCCAAGCCCAACTAGATAAGGATACTCATGACAGTAGTCAACCTTCTGTAACAGGAAGCCAAGAACCACTGGGAGAACCACTAATAACAAATGAGGCAGAATTAGCTATGATAGAAGTAGAAAACACCATGTGTCAGTATGAAGATAAGGAAGACTTAACTATACTACAATCAAAACTAAACAATGAGCAAAGTAGCATTTTTCAAGAAGTAACAAAACAAGTGGTGTAAAACAGGAAAATAAAGAATGTTCCTGCCATAATTATAAACCTATACTACTGTACGTCAGTGGTGAAGCTGGTTCTGGCAAAACATTCCTAATCAAAATCATTAGTAAGTTCCTTCAACAATTGACAAACAACACACTGTCAGCTGTTGTCACTGCCCCCACAGGTTTAGCTGCCTACAACATAGGTGGTTTTATATTACACCGATTACTACTATTACCAGTAGAACACCAGAACAAATTAGACTATTACAAACTTTCTGCAGAAGCTGCAATGGAATTACGCAGAGTATTGAAACAAATGAAAATGCTACTAATAGATGAAGTGAGCATGGTCTCCAACCTGATGTTAGCTTTGATTCACCTCAGATTACAAGAAGTACTCAAAACAGACTATGAAGAGCTCTTTGCAGGAAAACACATTATTGTTTTTGGAGATCTGCTTCAATTAACACCAGTAAAAGGTGAACCTATTTTTAAAACATTAGGGCACAAACTCTGCCGTAAAACTGTTGGCAGCATTGGAAATGTCAACCTTTGGCAACATTTCCAATACAGAGAATTAACAGAAAACATGCGCCAATCTGCAGATCTAACTTATGCCAACATTTTAAAAAGTTTGAGAGTTGGTATACTTTCTAAAGAAGCAGAAGCAACATTGAAAACCCGGCACATTAATGCACTTTATGGCGATAATGCATGTGCTACAGATGTTATGGAACAATTAGCCCACAAAAATGTCAATTGTATGGCCTTAATACCAACTCTTGCAAGCTGTTTCAAATTCAATGAAATCATGCTAAGTAAAGAAATGCAACCAATAATGGAAATTAGCGCCACAGACAAACTAGATGTACATGGTATGACACTAGCCATGTGTGACCAAGCCACAACAAGACTAAATAATTTAGAAAAATCAATCTCAAACACAGCAGGCTTAGAAAAGTTGTTAAAATGATCCTTAAATTGCAGAGTAATGCTTAAACGTAACCTTGACGTGGACCAAGGACTAGTTAATGGAGCACTGGGTACAGTTGATGGCTTTCAAAC
Source organism: Ambystoma mexicanum (assembly GCF_040938575.1). NCBI lineage: Eukaryota > Metazoa > Chordata > Amphibia > Caudata > Ambystomatidae > Ambystoma > Ambystoma mexicanum. The sequence continues at coordinate 434,225,686 of NC_090939.1, read as the reverse complement.
ATACCCACGTGACAACAAAATTCAGTTTGTCAATATACTCTTTGACAAACTTTCAGAAGTAAAACGGATAGGACGCTCAACAGCTAGATTCCTTCTCTTCAAAGATATGTATGTATGCAGAGAACAATTTTCTCTAACTCTTGCATACTCAGTCACAATTCATAAATCACAAGGTCTTACCCTAGACAAAGCAATGGTAACACAGTCTTTAAAGAAGGCATGAGCTACGTAGCACTATCACGCTTATGTACACTTGACGGTCTATTTCTAATCAACTTTGATGCAAGTAAAGTAAACGCTGATATTCCTTGCATTTTAGAATATAATAGACTTCGCTCACTATACACTCCCCATCTAAACACATATTCTGTTCCACAAAAACTAAAACGTTGTAAAAGAAAACTAAATCAAACAGAAATGCAACAGGACGTCACTGCAAATCCTCCAAAGAGAGTAAAAGAAACTAATACTTCATCAAGTACCACAAACAAAAAAGAATCAATTAGAGAAAGTAAACCAGGTACTTCTTTAAAGAAGGAAGACAAACTCCAAAAAAAGCAGTTAGATACAGAACTACCTGGACCATTTAAATTCTCAAATATAGTTGGTGTAAGTTGCTATGCAAATGTAGCAATGAATATTCTATTTCAATTACCACCAATTGTTGACAACATTTACTCACACAGTACAGACCCATTGTGTTTGCAAATATTAGTACTTCACAGAAATGCAGCAAACAATCCTGACAACACATATAGTGTTTTTGGAATAAGACGACAATTGGACTACTGTGCTGGAATGGTGAAATTCACTATAAACTCACAGGAAGATCCACAAGAATTTCTAATGTACTTACTACAAGTACTGGAAAACAAAAACATACCTATAAATGAAATCTTTCAGATTTCATACATGTGGAAACATACATGCACTCTCTGCAACAATGTGACACAAGAAGAAATCCCCATGAACGCTTCATATATATATCAATACCAAATTGTGAATCCATTCCATTTCAGCAACTTGTACAAAATGCAAACCATGGTAGATTATGCTCTACCTGCAATTCAGATAATCGCTCCACGTTAGTAATACAAACACATAGTAAATACGTAATACTAATGCTTCTACGTTACAATGCAGATGGTACCAAAATCAATTGCAAGCTGACTGGATTCACGCATGGTCAAATATCACTTGGTAAGAAAACCTTCACAACAATAGGTATAATCTACCACGCAGGAGCCACAACCAATTCAGGGCACTACACTGCATACATAAAAAATAAATGTGGATGGTTTGAATGTAATGATAGTACCATTACTCTAAAGCAGAGATTACCAGCAAATCTTACAAACGCTTATTTGATGTTCTTAAAACCAAAATTTGATAAATAAACTGTATTTAAACCTTTAAGTAAATTTGTGTTACAAAAATATAAACTGTTAGAATACTCCAAAAGCTATCTAACTGCTCAAAGATTCTACAACAACTAATCAGATAAATGAATACCACTAAAGTAGACCAAAAAATACACAGTTAGAATACGCCAATTGGTATCTAACTGTCCCAAAATTATAAATTTGTGTTAAAATAATGTAAACTGTTAGAATACTCCAAAAGCTATCTAACAGCTCAAAGATTCTACAACAACTAATCAGATAAATGAATACCACTAAATTAGGCCAAAAAATACACAGTTAGAATCTGCCAATTGGTATCTAACTGTCCCAAAATTTAACAATATCCAAATAGGTAAATCAAAACCACTAAAATATATTAAAAAAATAGACAGTTAGAATATGCCAATTGGTATCTAACTGCTCCAAAATTTTATAATATCAAAACAAATGAAGAATCTGTTACTGCTCCAAAAAAAATACAACAAATCAAAGTATAAAGCATTAGCCAGAAACAACAAGTGAACACTGAAAACAAACACACAAATAAACTGTAGCATAACAGAAAAAGGGTTTTTTTTTAATCTAACATGGATTTTTTTTTCTCCCACAGACCCAATGATTTTAGCAACAAATACAGAAACTGAGCAAATTACACAGTACTCTGATTTGTACTCTACTAAATATGAGGGTCGAAAAAAAATAAAAGTATATTGCTTATACAATGTAATAAGTCATTACAAAATACTAATACTAACATGCTATTTTCTTTTATCACAGAAATGAAAAAGAAAAACATGGACTCCCATTACTAGACCAAACAGTAAGTATACAATAATAAGGACAACCATAGCAGTATATCACATCCATAGTATCTAATACCTTTGTTCCTTATACATTTGTTTTTCACCCAAAGTTATAAGCAAATATGAATGTGATATGCTGCCAAATGGCCATGCACCCAAGACTCTATGCCCTGGCAACAACCACCACAGCGTATCACATCCATAGAGTCAAACATTTCAACTATGAACTATGGGAAACTTTGTGAGTGTTCTTAGAACACTTTGAACTTGCGAGCGAACAATACGGACACCGTTTTCAGGACACCCCCTACTAACATTTCAGAACAACGCAATAGTTCTTACAACACTTTCAACTTAACAACGAACAATACGGACAGCGTCCTAAGGACACCCCATACGAACATTCCAGGACACCGGGAGTGTTCTTAGTAGCTTCTTCAGAACACCACCATCTTGTTTATTTGCGAACATTTCAGGACACCGCGAGTGTTCTTAGGACACATTCAACTTGACAAAGAACAATACGGACAGCGTCCTCAGGACACCCCCTACGAACACTCCCCGGACACCGGGAGTGTTCTTAGAAGCGTCTTCAGAACACCACCATCTTGTTTATTTGCGAACATTTCAGGACACCGCAAGTGTTCTTAGGACACATTCAACTTGACAAAGAACAATACGGACAGCGTCCTCAGGACACCCCCTATGAACACTCCCCGGACACCACGAGTGTTCTTAGAAGCGTCTTCAGAACACCCCCATTTTGTTTATTTGCAAACATTTCAGGACACCGCGAGTGTTCTTAGGACACATTCAACTTGAAAGAGAACAATACGAACAGCGTCCTCAGGACACCCCCTACGAACAATCCCCGGACACCGCGAGTGTTCTTAGAAGCGTCTTCAGAACACCCCCATTTTGTTTATTTGCGAACATTTCAGGAAACCGCGAGTGTTCTTAGGACACATTCAACTTGACAGAGAACAATACCGACAGCGTCCTGAGGACACCCCCTACGAACACTCCCCGGACACCGCGAGTGTTCTTAGAAGCGTCTTCAGAACACCCCCATTTTGTTTATTTGCGAACATTTTAGGACACCGCGAGTGTTCTTAGAACACATTCAACTTGACAGAGAATAATACGGAGAGCGTCCTCAGAACAACCCCTACAAACATTTCAGGACACCGGGAGTGTTCTTAAAAACGTCTTCAGAACACCCCCATTTTGTTTATTTGCGAACATTTCAGGACACCGCGCATGTTCTTAGAACACATTCAACTTGACAGAGAACAATACGGACAGCGTCCTCAGGACACCACCTACGAACACTCCCTGGACACCGCGAGTATTCTTAGAACAGTTTCACTTTGCTTGCGAACAAAACGGACACATATTGACTCCTTAGAACACCCCCTAGTCAGTTTATTTAGAACATTTCAGAACACCTGTGATGGCCGCAAACAAATCAAACACAAAAAGAACGTCTAACACATAAAAAACACAACTTTCATCCTATCTCATACACTCCCACCCTCCCCAAACACTCCTACACACCAACACACTCTACAAAATACACATTTTGAACAAAGTTTCACCGCGCTGTCCGGGGACGTCCGTGAATCCAATATGGCGGGCGCTACCAAAAAATCTGACGCGCTTCATGCTCCACGCCGTCCAATCAGCGAACACTTTGCATGTCCGCGAACATCACGCAAGACGATTGGCCAATCCGGACACTTTCCGCGGAGCGAACAGGGAAGTGTATCCGCAAACCGAACACAGATATCACTAATTTTTTTTTTACCTACTTTTTGGTCATTTTAAAAAAAACTACTGGACGGATTTTCACCAAATTTGCAAAAGCACGCTTTCGGGACCAAGCCGCTGCTCCTGGTCCAAATTTGGTGGAAATCCGTCCAGCGGTTTGGGTTGTATGCGCGAGCAAAATTTTTTTCCCATTCACTCTATGGAGAGTGAGTATAATGTATACAAATATGAGCATATAGAGGGAAGGTAGAGTAATAAAAATAAAACTATGAGAAAGTGCTGATAACCATAATGATTATCTTCATGCACAGAAAGGATTGCTCTCTTTCAAGCCTGTATCTTCCGCTATGTACATATTTCATATGATGTGACAGGACCCTAAGTCTACAAATATAGTACCTTTTCAATTTTTACTTCCTGACTGTTACTGAAGAAAACTATGTGGCTTCGATATGTCAGTAAAGGATAAAAAGGGAGAGCCAGCCATGTGATGTCATCAGTTATATCATCAATGACATTTGTGATGTCATCTTTGATGTCCTGGGTGTTACTGTTAGCAGTGCACGGTGGCGCGAGTTATGGTTGCTTATGTTACCATAACTGGCGAATTTCAGGAGTTTTTCGGTTTTACTCTGAGCCATAACGTCCCTTTAACAAAGTTTTTTCACTGAATTTCATAGGTTTTTAATAACGCAACTTAACCATAACGTCCCTTTAACAAAGTTTTTTTAATATCACGCAAACAATATACAAACATGGCGTGCAAAAACCAACTTCTACAGATGGCTTTACACAGAATGTTGCAAAGTAAGAATTTATGCTCGTTCACAGTGAAGGTCAGCTGCTTCCACAACTTCTACAGATGGCTTTACACAGAATGTTGCAAAGTAAGAATTTATGCTCGTTCACAGTGAAGGTCAGCTGCTTCCATTTTTTTCTCGGGCCCCGGAGAGGCTCACGAAGCGGACTATAAGGTTGTATTGTGTTTTGACCTTGACAGACAGAGATTGTGATGAAAGACTTCTCTTGAAGGAGTGTTGCTAAAACGTAAGAGAAGATAAAGATGAAATTTCTGAAACGAAACCACTTTTACATATTATATCACTATACGAAAGATCGTTGGCACACGCGGAGTCGTATTTTGGGACTGCACCACTCGTAGACAATGGAAATTGCAATTGTACTATAAGTAACCCTTTAGATTACTTTATACCAAATATAATTACAATAGCGTAGCATTAAAGACCGCTCAAGTTGAACTTGTTCGTTGAAAGTGGCATAATGTTTTCTACCGCGCACTATCACCGCCGAATTGATCCCCTGTCGTTTAGAGGGCTCTGAAAAAGGCAGACGACACAGGGTGGGTTAATAGAAATAATTTAACCGGTCTACAGGCGGTCAAGCGCTCTACTCGCTGTGCCACTTCACTGTAGCCTGTCAAGTGGCACAGCGAGTACAGCGCTCGCTTTGACATCCGTGCACAGCTTGCTAATGCAAGTTTGAATCCTGGCAAGGCGAAACTCAGCCTTTCATCCTTCCGTGGTCGATAAATGAGCACCACACACCGTGGTTAATAATAAGCACAGCTTACATACCTCACGGTTCTTAGCGCTATATGAATGGGAAAATATTATTATTTTATTATTAACATACTCTGTTGCACTATCTTCGATAGCAAATAGTTTCACGCCCTAATAAATAAAATGATGATTTTTAATGAAGATCGCTGGTGAGACTAATTTCTGTTTTTTAAAACAGGTACGTGGCCCCATTTTGTCTATATCACGATTTACAGACTCCAGCGGATGGGGTCTTCAACTGTCAGGTGCAAGTCCAAATATGCAACTTCATGACCCTCACCATTTTATGGGACAATCGCCAAGGACCAATATGCCCTTACGCAGTACTAGCGGCTACAAACAACATACCAACCAATAGGGTGGTCTAATGGCTCGTTGTTGGAGCAACCTTCCGATTATCAGAGCGACCATTTACTGCTTTTATCATAAACCAACAGCCTATCTACCGCAAAGGAACAACGCGTGGCTCCAAATAAACTTTTGCTGATCGACAGCAGAGACAATAGCAAATCGCTGAATATTCACTAAATATTTCATGTGAAATAAATGTACTTTACCAAATGTACAATCCTGCTGTTTACTTTTAAACCACAGTTTCATATTCCAAATTGTGGCGCACTGAGTTGTAAGCTGATCTAACACTCTCTGTACCGCAAAGGAACATCATGTGTGTCAACATGAACTTTTGCGGATCGACAACAAAGACAAATGCAAATTGCTGAATATTCTCTAAACATTTGATGTCAAATAAATGTACTTTACAACATTTACAATCTTGCTCTTTGCTTTTAAATCACAGTTTCATATTTCGAATTGTGGCGCGCTGTGTTGTGACATAATGTGTGTTGTCTTCCGGGTTCTGTGTAAAGTCGCGTAGTACTGGAGACGACTGGGCGCATTTCATTATGCACCCTGTAACGTCACGGAGAAAGATGGGGAATATGAATGCTTTGATAATATCAGGCTTAGGGGCGGAAGATATGATTTAGTGTCGCAAAAGCAAGTCAGCCAGGTCAATAGAGCCAGTCATAGGATTATCACATAATGTCGGCGCACACCAGCCGGATTTATCGTTTCTTTAGTGGACAAAAAGTTGGTTGGCGCCCCTAGGAAATTGTACTATTAGCGGACAAAAGGAGTGCTCTTAAAACACTTTCACCCTGGCAACGAACAATACAAACAACGTTCTCAGAACACCCCCATTTTGTGTAATTGCAACCATTTCGGGACACTGCGAGTGTTCTTAGAACACATTCAACTAGACAGATTACAATACGGACAGCGTCCTGAGGACACCCCCAGTTTGTGTATTTACGAACAATTAAGTACACCGCGAGTGTTCATAGCTCATTTTTACCTTACTTGCAAACAAAAATGACACATACTCCGTCCTCTAAACACCCCACCATTTAGTTTATTTACAAAATGTCAGAACAGCCGTGTTCTCCGCGGACAAATCGAACGCAACAAAAAGGTCTCGCACATAAAAAAACAAAACATTGAACATATCTCATACTCCCCCACCCTTCCCAAACACTCTTACACACCAACACACGGCACTAAATACAATTTTTTATCCACGTTTCACTGCGCTGTACGCGGTCGACTGCGAATACAAGATGGCGGGCACCACAGAAAATCTGACGCGCTCCACGCCCCTCGCCGTCCAATCAGCGAACACGTTGCATGTCCGCGGACATGACGCAAGCCCATGGGCTAATCGGGGTGCTGTCCGCGGAGCGAACAGGGAAGTCCGTCCGCGAAGCGAACGCAGATATCACTAATTTTTTTGCCTTACATTTTGGTCATTTTTAAAAAAACTACTGGACAGATGTACACCAAATTTACAAAAGCACGCTTTTGGGACCAGGCCGCCGCTCCTGCCGCAAATTTGGTGTAAATCCGTCCAGCGGTTCTGGCTGTAGCCGTGCGCAAATTTTTTCCCATTCAGTCTATGGGAAAAAAAAAGTTTTGGGACCCCCCCTATAACTTTTGCCCCCCTGGACGAATCCTCACCAAACTTTGCAAAAAAAAATCAGAGTGACCCAACTACTTTTTTTTGCAAAGTTTGGTGAGCATCCGTCCAGGGAGAGCGAAGTTATAAGCCGCCCAAAAAGTGCTCTTCCTATGGAAGCAGCAACTTAACCATAACTACATAAAAGTCCTAAAAGTTAATGTAATCTGTGCCTTCATTAGTGATGTCGTATATGATGGCATCCGTGATGTAATTAGTGATGTCACCAGTCATTGTGGTCATACGCTGCACAACAAAGGGGGAGTAGTTAAGGTGGCTTTGCCTCAATTGTTTGCAGAATTTCAAGACCTTTGTTGTACTAAATTTCCACCTTATCATCTCTCTAACTAAGGTTTTTTGAATGCAATACAGCATCTGTTGCAGCAAACTGTAGTTATGGTGAAGTTGCTCTTCCCATAAGAAGAACAGTTTTTGGGCAGTTTACAACTTTGGCTCCATTTGATGAATCCTCATGAAACTTTGAAGACAAAGGGCCTCATAACGAGGAAGGAGGTAGCCATGCCGCTATTTGCATCCATTCCGGGTACCGGGTCCGGGTTCCTGGAATGGGGAAATACTGGGCCATTCCGTCCTTGGAGGGCCCGGTATTTCCCCATTCCAGGAATCCAGACCTTGTTCACCCCCATTTTCATTCAAGCCCCCCTAGGGCTCAATGGGAATGGGGAGGATGCAAACAATGGGCCTGTTAAAGACGGGCCTTTTATTTGCATCCTGGTCTGCTCGCGGGACCCGCTAAGGACGCCTACTAAAAACCAGGCGTCCTTAGCGGGTCCCGCAAGGAGATCTCTTAATGAGACGGTAGGGGGTTAACGGGGCCGGCAGCTCTACCGGCCCTGTTAACCCCCTACCGCCTTCCTCGTAATGAGGCCCAAAGTATAGAGCCAACTGTGATTTATTTTGTACAGTTATGTGTGGTTTTGTCAAGGGGGGCAAAGTTTTATGGTGGGTCATGAATGGAAAAAAATATTGCTCACTGCTACAACACAAGTTACTGGATTGATATGCACCAAAGTTGTGTGAGAGCAGCGGGCTGGTGCTAAAGCTGGCTTTTATAAAAAAGAAAGTGTGATAACGCTGTCCGGTCTGTAGACTTACTTCCTGATTCAGTGTTCTCGTATGCCTTTTGAGCCAATCAGAACATGGTACATGGCAGATGATTGGTCAATTAAACAATGTGAGGAGTGTCAAAAGGTTTGAAATGGACGCCATGTTGGATTGGCAAACTGTGCCCATAGACCATGGACATTGTGGTATAAACAAGCTCTGAAAAATACTGTTCTCATTATTTTGAGGATGAAGGGTTCTGAGGAAGTTGGAGGAGAGAGGTAGAGGAGAGAAGAAAGTATTAAGTGTCTGAGGACATCCATGAACATGTTGCTGTTATGTTATTTGCTACAATAATGCTTAATCTGTGTTTAATACTTACATAATGGAACAAATAAATGTCACTGTGGCTTTAGCCAAATTGTTTAGGACATGACTACAACAAAGTGGTTTTCTTTGGGTTTACTGCCCCCAACAATAGTGTCTTTCCTTGGGTCTGTTAGAGGTATTTTGCTGGTAATTTTGGTGGGTGGTATTTTTGCTTGGTGGTGTTTTTGGTATTTTGTGGTATAGTGGAGAGCCTAACTTCAGAGTACAGGCCAATAATCGTTCTTATACCGGGGTCACTAATGGTAAGTAGTACACCCTAAATGATTAATTTAATCCATTGCAGTTTTTATTTACAATCCAATGTTATGCTCTTTTGGCAGCATCTCACAATGCATTTAGCATTTAAACCAAATCTGAACATTCATTCAGAGCCTCATAGAAGAACACAATTTACAGTGACTATCTTTGCTTTGCATTTTACCACATGTGATACAGTGACATACTGCATGTAGTAAAAATGCAATTACCAATTAGTTCACCCCTGCATCATAACACAATAAACCAGGGCACATAAAGACATACCAGAACTGACTTGAATCTTTGCAAGCAATTTATAGGTATTTGAGATTGGTGAGTAAAATAAAACAGCACATATAATGCACTAAAGAGATGTGTGCCGTTGTTCACCTGCTGATTTCACTTTTAGAAAAATGCAATGCTTTTATAATTCCAGCAGCAATATTTAGCACACGTTTTCCTCTCTCCCACGCCATGAAAGGAATTCCTCTGCATCACACATTTAAAATATGGACAATGTAAACAGCCACCCGCATAAAGTTGCAGGTGTACTTCACATACCCATTTATGAGATGGGTTCTTTATATAAATGCTTTGGAAACAAACATATCCCATTACAACAAAAGGGGCACTTCACATTGACCTACCGTTGCAATACATAATTGGTTATACAAATCTCTTCAGCTACATGCGTATGCTGTAATTCTGTTCCCCCTTCCAGCATTGATCCTACAGATAACGATGAGGGTCTGCACACTGTGTGTGGTACTCTCGTAAAGATTGTTCCGCAATACGCTTGTTGGCATGTGGAAGTTGTTACACAGCCAGTAAGGTATCAGGTGTCTTTGAATGCAGAAGAATAAGAATACATTTCAGTAGCCATTTTCAGTGGCAGTATAAAGGAAAAGGGCTCTGAGGGAAGGATTTCACACAGCACCCTAGATGGCTGGTTCATGCACCTTAGGGTGATGTACTGAGTGATGAACTGAGTGTTAATGAGTACTGTCGGATGTTCACCCACAGGCTTGCTATCTCTTTTGTAGGTGGCACTCTCCTTCCATGGCTACACACATGCCCGCCGTCTTTCAAATGTTGCCAACAGACCCTTCTTTCATCTGTTTGCTTTTAACAACAGATGTCACTGGCAGCGAGTGCCGTCAGACCTACGGCACATTCTCTTTGTGTGCGCCCAAACAAACATACAAACATACAAAACAAAAAAAAAATCTCCTACAGGACCACACTGACAATGGATAGAGGTGTTTTTCCAAACCATTGAACAGTAAAATATTAGTTGTCCAGGTCTGTGTGCTAGCCGAGTGCTATATGCACCTCAGACCATTATTATGTTTAATACAATGAAGGGACATAAAACTGTTACGTGTTTGAAAGGTCATTGTAAGGACCATACCGCAAAACTTTTAGCACACACTTGAACATACGGGTACTGTTTCAGTGCATGAGTTTCGTTCATTTTCACTGTTGTACTCCATATATAGGTTTGAATGGCCTGGAGAACCATGTGAACAAAACTACATTGCAAACGGACAAAGTGTACGGCACGGCACATTAATAGTTATGCACACAGAGCTGCATCCTACTACATTTTAACCCTACGCACATGTTATGTACAGTTGTACTTACATAATTTCTGCAAATTCCATGGTTACACTGTGTCTCCAGGAAATTGCCCTGTATGGCGTACTAAACACTTCCAGTCTACCTCTACGGAAAATGTGTGCTGCAATGACACAAAGTTACCTTTTATTTTCTTTTTAAATTGCATAGAACCTCTACATTTGGAGCAATGCATGCGTACCACTCAAGCCTATTTTACAATGAGCTTTTCCCCTGTTGATAGAGAGGTATGGAAGGTTTCCAGTTCTGCCCACCATGCGGCTACGAAAACAAAATCCGGCGGCAACGTGTTATCATTTCATCATGCATTTCTGATGCTAAGTACTCCTGTTATGTAGACTTTTACTTACATGGAGACATGCTGGTACCTTATATATGGTGCAATCAATGTACTGCTGACACAATATATAAATGTACACTTATGGCCCCTATCTACTATTTATATGTGCAGTGTCTTACGAACCAACGATGTTTGTTAGCAGACTGTGTGCAATGGCTGCGTATACGTGGTTGGCAGGGCCATCTTGCGCACTTTAGTGCCTTTGGGGAAGGAGATGTTTGAAAGGCCTACACAATATGCTGTGGTTTGCATTTCGTACCATTTGCTGAAATGGAATGGAATCGTAGTTAGGTATCGATACATAAAGAAAGCATGCGTTAGAGACTTCTTCCTGAATTACAGTATTGCAGAGAGTGCATATATGTTTCCAGATGTAGGAAAAACATACCCATTTATGGGTATGTTTTTGCTTTCCAATACTTGTAGCAAGTACATTACAACTCCCTGAGGATCTCCATGTCTGTTTAACGTGCATTTATCATTCAAGCACAGTAGTCCAATTCCTTCCTTATTCCTGAGACACTGCAACTGTTTCCAGGATTGTGTGCAGTATTTCTGTGCAGGCCTATTATTTCTAAACAAAACTGGTCTGAGCCATGTCAATAAATGTTTTCAACAATTGCTGCCATTTGCATTGCTTGCTACATTTGCATAGTAATTTACACCCCTTGTATTGGAACATTTGAATGGACCAGGCAGTTTTGTGTCTGAATACTTTTTGCTTACTACACTTTGTAAGTGAGATTTCTTACACTACAATGGTGTGTGGCTAACATGTTCACATGGGGGAAGGTGCTTTTTCAAGCAGGTCCAGAAATGGAGGCTAACAAATGTCCTTGTACTCCTGTGCATTTGCGCACTGGACAGGAGTTCATAGTTTGTAGTATTTAACTTTTTCCTTTGTCGTTGTCTTTCACATGGTGCTTGAGGAACTGCTGCAATTACTTCATAGAGTGGATGTGCAAGGCCATTTGTTGGTTTGGTACCATGGACAGTGGCATCAAAGTTTGCTGGGGATATTTCTGAAAGCAGTGTTTCTTCTTCCATTATGCTTGTGTCTACCTTTTCATACCCTTGTACAGTGCTATGAATGACAATTTGGTTTCTTTGCTCATGTTTGTATGATTCCTCATTGCAGTATGCCTCTGTGCTGGTGATGTTCCTCCCCTCGCCTGTACTGATGTTTGCCAAAGGTTTCTATGTGGATATTGCGTTTTTTTTTTAAGTAGTGCTGGTAGTTTACAGATTAATTTTGTTAGTGGTTTCTTTCTCATTAAATTTAATAGAAATTATTTTCGTTTCAAGAGCATTGCACTTTCTACAACAGCTTCCAGGATTACTTTTCTGTGGTAAGGTTTAAGGGTTGAGCGTGATATTTCCCATCTACTTATAAGGTTCTGAAGGACTCTGTGGTGGAATGTTTTTTGTAAAATTACTTTTTTGGAATGCTTCCTTGTGGTGACATTAGCATTTGTACATACTCTATTACCAGTAGTGACAGTTGCAGTCTTTTCTGTAGCTTTCACTACATGTGTTTTAATTTCTACAATTTGACAGAGGCATTACATTCTCATTACTGATAGGTGCTTTCGTTTTCCTTAGTGACTGTATTAGCTGTTCTCTTTCAACTCTCTGTACAAAATATGCTAGGGGTGGACGGCTACTTTCTATGATTTTAGGTAGAGCTGGTCTATTTCTGCATTGTTTTCTATGGAGTTGATTTTTGCTCGGAATTCTGTAGCAGCTGTAGCAGAAAAAATTAAAGTGTAGGTCTGCACTTTTTGTGATGTATGTGTGTGCATCTGTGCACGAATGGATGAATATGAGGGTAGGAATACAGATAGAGGTGTGTGATTCTGTAATGGTGTGTTAGTGTACGATTGGAATGCTATATTGCTATTTGGGAGTTCATATAATGCCGGCGACATGATAACACAAAGTGAGCACCTGCTGAGGTGCAATGAGTAAGCATGAAGCAAATACCAGTGGGTTGATGCAATTGTGTACCTTAATATAGAAGAACACGCAACTGTCTTAGTAGGAGGTGCTCCTACACTTTAACATTGCACTTACTTTGTTGGCTGTCGAGAGTAGGCTTCCTCCGGGTTGCATTTTCAAGTTGACACGCCACTTGCTTTCAGGACAGAGGAGGTTACTGCAACTGTCAAAAAAGACAGTAAGAAAATATGTTTGTTAATGGCATACTGACTGCATTTGGAGAATGCATTACATGAAAGGGTAGGGGGATGTGTTAGAAGGAAGACTTAGCATGTGTGTGTAATTGGATGGCTTTGTATATGGGGGTTGGGGAGCATCAGCATTGTTGGTAAAGGAGTACGTGGTTCATTTGTAAGTGTGCCATATGACATGCCATTTAGCAAGTGTGTGCATTGCTACTGTGCAAATGGATAAGTCCTAGTTGTAGAAGGGTGAGAAAAAGGTTGCGAAAGGTGTACAGCTTGGAAAGGAAAATTTTTTTTGTGTGTGAAATTCCATTATCTTTTCTCCACATATATGCTTCCTACAAGAGTACAGCAATAATTTCACTTGTTTGGATTTATGTATCCACATTTACGACTGATACTGTTGTCAATGCACACATACATTTTTTTGCATTTCTAAATAATGTTACATTCTGTGAAGTGTGCAACGTAAGTGGCAGGCACCCTGTTTTTATGCATTCAATGTATGTACTTGGTTTAGGTTGGTAGGATGCATTTGTTGCTCCTTTTCTGCAACAATTGTACAAATTCTATAGGAGATGCAATAGTGCAGAAAAACATTTGTACAATTGACAGAAGGCTAGAAGAGAGTAAATGTTTGGATATTACAATCGCTCATATGGGCAAATGAAACGTTTCAAAGCACAAACCATTGCAAGTGGCATTTGATAGTAGTTAATGGGAGAAATGACAGTATGCTTTTTGAGTAAATTATGGCGTTTCAGTGGCAGGTACCCTGCTCAGAGGCACTTATAAGAGGGTTTCAAAAATACAGTACAAAAAATATTCATAACTGTACTTTGTGGTGATGAGTGCCAATGTGGATGAATCTGGATGCAGAAATTTTGGATAGTTTCACAGAACTTTCTACTGGAGGTGCTTTCGAATCACACGAGGCTTGTACTCTGAATGTTTAACGGTACATATGGAGTGGTGTGCAGAAATGATAGCGTTAGATGCAGAGGGATGTGATTGGTGGATGCGTGAGTGACTAGTTAACAGTACCCATTGAGGGAGTGCTGCAAAAACAGTAGTGGACAGGAAAGAAGGACTGCCCCTAATTTACTGGGGCATGGCCCTCGCGGTAGTTGGGGAAGCACACGTGCCATATCCTGCCCTTCTTAGCATGCTGGACATGGCAATGGGACTGTGGGGATTATCCAATCAGGTTTCTGAAGGTGTTCTTTACAGGAAGGGTTGGTAATACTTGTTTTTATTACTCTGTGTAGTGAGGGTGGCAGTGATGGAGAGATGCACAGTATTGATAGTGGGTGATGCCTTTGTGCAAGAACTGCGCAGGTATGCCCAGCATAGAAGCTTTGCTGGAAATTTTGATTTGGAAGGAGTGGAGGCTTTGTGGTGCAGTGTTCATGTGTGCAGTTTCAGCACTATGCTTGCACTTTGGAGAGATATACATACGGCCGCTAATGTTCATCTTGTAGTCATGCATTATGGAGCCCTGAATTTGGGTTAACTGCCTTGTGCACATTTGTTCCGTCAGCTAAAGAAGTTGATGAAAGCAGTGATGCAGATTTTTCCCACTGCCAAGGTGGTTTTCTCATGCATACCACCAAGAAAAGTATGGAACAATCCCAATGTACTTTGTCCGCAGCCAGAGGCCGGAAGGTGTCTTATAAACAGAAGCATGTGTGATTTTTAGTCTGCTGCTGGTATGTTCTCCTGTGACAATGACATCCTTAAGTCTGGAAAGGTGTACTTTTTACATGAAAATGGCATTTATGTGTCCACCGTTGGAAATGGTATTGTGTTGTAAAATCTACAGGATGCATTGAAGAGGTTCCTGTAAGAACGTAAGGAGGAGAACAAAACAAAAACCCCTATAAAAACAAAAAAAAAGGTGATTTTTACAAGCACCAAAAAGAAAACACAACACAAGCCTCTTTTCGTAACCACTACTAAAGAAGAAATCCCCTACCCTGGTTGAAATGTGTTCTCCCACTCCCGCACACAGGACGATAAGTGTGCGGACAACGCGGTAGTTCTGGGATTACATGTGCCACATCTGGGACTTTTGTGGATGGCAGGCATGGAAATGTGACTGTGGAGGCTAAGGGATTGCTCAATAAGGTTTCTGGGTATGGTGTGTACACAGTGACTGTGGCAGAAGGTCTATTTGTAGAGATGAATGTAGAAGCATGTGGTTATGGCTTTGTCTTTTAGGAGGCAGAGTATATGGATTTTGGGGAACTCCTAGATTCACTGATTGAAAGTAAATGCAAAACGCTGTGGATTGGCTGCCCATATTGGATGCTATCATGTGGATGTGCACTGGTATGGAGTATGTGCAATGAAGTGGTTTATTTTGGTTCCTCTTTGTGCCACTTTGGTGATGCTCAACTATCCAGCCATTATTATTCTTCATTGTGGAGGGAACAGTTTAGGAATTTGTCTGCAGTTTGCGATGTAGGAGGCACTTGGCCAGGTCATGCGTATGTTTCCAAACTCCTGCATAATTTTGGGTCGCATTGCGCAGACAGAGATGTGGGTGCATTCTTCTTCATTAGGTCCGCAAATGGAGAAATAGAGGCGCATTGCCAAGAAGTCTGTTTGTGCCTTTTTTAGAGATTTTACCATGTCCTACTTCCACAATGAAAATATTACATTTAGTACCACAAAGATTTTTCCCACAAATGGCGTTCATCTTACTGCTCCTGCAATCAGCTTTTTCTGCTAACTACCCAAAATGCATTGCTGCCCTTTTTGCATGTACAGCAAGCATTTTTCTAGTGATGGCACCAGTGATATAATCTCTGATGTCTTCATTGTGGTCATACTTCAACCCTTCCAAACACAAACAAACCCTTCCAAACACAAACAAACACCACAAAAAAGCCTCTTTTTACAACCAGCCCTTTCTCTCCAAAAGGACTGCAATGTTTTTGAGGGAGCCACGCCTCCCATTATTTACTGTGCAATCTGCAGAGCTTATAGGGTGGGTGGCAGCATGCATCCTTTCATTGGCAATTCCATTTTTGTCCTCCTGAAAGGTGGCTCTGAAAGGATACTTTTTTAAACTTGTATACGTTGTCCGTTGTTTTGTATCTTTTTTGTTCTTGTAACACATGACACAGAAGGAAAGGAAAGAAAGGGGGGTACGGAAGGGGCACCAACCACAGGGATAAGATAAGATAGGGCAAGTGCAGACGGAGGAAGATGTTGGATGGCCCTCAATTAGTTAGGGGGCAGGGATTCTCATGCTCCCGGACCAAACCCTCGAAAGCACTTCGAAGTTGCTGCACAATGCACAGTACAAGCACAATACTATGACCTTTGACAGATAAGGGTCTGCTGTGGTGCAAATGGCCTGCAAGGATGCTTTGGGGATCTGCTGCCCCACAGGAGTGTCCCTGGTGTTGGCAAGAGCAGATGCAGAGAATGCTGTAGAGGAAGGTAACCTACTGCCTTGTTTGAAGGACACTACCCTCCGAACTGCTGCCTTGTGTTTTGATTTGAGGTGTCGTTGCATGGAGGTGGTGCCATAGCTGTACAAGCCAGGTTTTTCGCACCAGAGTCAATGCATCTCACCTGGTTAGCATGGCATTTCGGCACATCTCCTACACTGGTAAACAGTTTCCACAGTCAGCAGTCACGCTGGCTGCAGACATTGGGGATTTGCTCTACTTCATCCTCTTTCTCCTCTTGATCCCTATCTACATCACCATGCCTGTTCTCTTGTCCAAGCCCTTCAGAAGGAGGTGGTGGTGAGTGTGAGGGTGTGGGTTCTGCTGATTTGGAGGCAGCAGCCATGGTTGCCATTAGTTGGAAAGGTAATATAGCACAGCAGAATTGATCAGAATGCAATTCGATCAGAAAGCAATTCTAATACAAAGCAATGTGGCCCACTACTCAGCTCTGCAAAGCCAAAACAGAATTCAGAGCAGCACTGGGGTGTGGCCTTTGGTAGGGCTGCTGTGGAGCCCTTGAAACTGGAAATTGACCTTAAATCGTACAAACAACTAGTTACATGTACAATGGCACAGTGTGGGATGTTTGTAAGCGTGTACTTTCACAATAAAACTCCTTACATTGCACAACACTGTACTTTTCCGATGTCCGAGGGCGCTGATGGTGTCTGGCAAATAAGGGCCCATGACCAGTGTGGATGAAGTCACAGAGTGACGTTGCAAATGTTCTCAAATGGGACGGCTGTCCTCAGGATGCATATTGGGTGGAATAGTTTGTCCGCATGTGCATAGGAGTCCTACGAACAGGGTTGGCCTCCCCGGACTCATTGAAAGAGTGACACATGTCTGGCGACCATTTCCGCACAAACTGGGTGTTTGTAGGCTACAGCAAGTGAAATGTTTGTGTGCAAAGCTGTCCATAGGACGTGGGTGGACGCCTCGAACTACTGAACGTATGTTACAACTTTTTCTCAAAATTCTGGACAGGGGCGGTGTTACCAGGGCACAGAGGATGACATACGCATGCACATAGCTGTGGAATGGACAGATGTGCACTCCCACAACTAATGAAAAACGTCCTACGGATACCTCCATTGTGATTGCGCATACGCCGGGCAAGTGCGGTGTCCGTAGGAAACCTTCCTTTTGCTTAGCTGCGGCCATCCTGGACAGTACTGTGCGCCGCAGACTCATAATGGAATTTTAAAGTAAAAGGAAATATACTCACACACTCAGCACTACTTAACATCTACACCTTTAGTTTCTGACATACATAGACACTATTAGGAAAGGGAAGGGGTAGCAGAAATCGTTACATACACATGGGAATTGTGGATTTGTACAAGTTCATCATGAGGGGAGCCAAGGATTGAGGTCTCATTGTAACATCTCCTATCACAGGGAATTTGTGGGGATGGTGGGCTGTGCAATGGGGAAGGGGTACATGTACAGTTGGGGTAGCGGTATTTTTTTCCCCATCATTTGTGCTTGTACAAAATCTTTTAAGGTGTCAAAATTGTTTAGCATTTGTTCCATTTTGGCGTCCATGCTGTCTAGTTTGTTATTTACAGAGTTTACTTAATTTACTGTGGCCGTATGCTGCTGTGGAAGAGGTGCCACATGTGGTGCATTCCTTTCATTTCCATTATGCCCTGTTAAAGATAAAAATATCTGTTAGGTGTATATGAAGCAATACATAATAACTATCTTACTTTTCAAACTGTGCTGCTTAACAATGGGTTTACTAGCGTTACTCATTTCGTCATGAGGGAAATTCTCTTCCAGCCACTCCAGGGTGCTTGGCATTGCTGCATACATAAAAAAATCATGGTTTCCTTCTATTGCACACTGCACAAGCTGCGCAATTATAGGAGAAACTTTAGTGTACTTACTGTGTTGTAGTGATGTTCTGCTCTCAATACTTTTCACTCCTTACTCTGCCACTTCCTTCTTTGTTCCTATGTAAAGCAGAACTGCAGTAATATTGTTGGATGCAGATGTTATTTTGCTTGTTGGTGCATTCCATTATGGTGCATACCCTATGCCTTTTCTCTGTACCTTTCACAAGTACCGAGTTTGCAGACCTATGCCATTTTTCCTTGCAATGCACGTACATGGTGCTCTTTGTATAAGTTCCTTGTCTTTGCTGATTGGTGCCACCATCTAAGAGAACCCCTGCCTTTTTCAGCGGTTTGAATGCTACCAGATATCTGCAAACAGACGCACAGTCTGCAGTTACTGTACCCATCAGCATGCAGTCATCCATTTGGTATGCTGTATGGTACATCTATACAAACTAAGAGTATCCTGGTAAAAACCTATGAAATTCACTGAAAAATAGTTGTTAAAGGTACATTATGGTTAAGTTGCGCTACTAAAAAACGATCAAATTCAGTGAAAAAAACGTTGTTAAAGGCTCGTTATGGTTCAGTTGCCCTAAGGAAAACTTAGCACATTCAGTGCAAAAACTTTGTTTAAAGGATGTTATAGTCAATTTTGCACTAACAACAACCTATCCATATGATGGGTACACGTAAAACCAAAAAAAAACAGAAATTCGCCAGTTATGGCAATATAAGAAATCATAACTCACGCCACCACTGTGCACTGCTAAGACTAGCACTCATGACATCAAAGATTCAGCATGCAAATGCAAATTAACTAAACATTGCTACAAAATGTGAAACACGTGTGTATGAGCGTGATACAAATACAAATAAAATATCAATATCACTATCAATTTTCATCGAAACACCAGCTAATCTAATCATACTCACCCAATCTCATTCCCATCTTTCTCATCTCTGATATGTACCTTATTTATTTGCTATATCGCCTCTCTTAATTATCTTTCTATTTATTGATTTATTTATTTCCTGAACACTTTGGCACATATTTTCATGTATGTGCTCACCTGTTTCATCCCTCCTTTTCTCACATATTATCATAAAGATATGCACAGTTACCCACCTCATATACCTCTCCTTTTGACCCTTTTGCACTCCAAGTTGATATTTTTGTAAATATGTACACCTACTTACCTGCTATGGTAGGTCTATTTGAAATGCAAGTACTTTATTTCCAGAACATAATTACATTTCTCACTCCCTGGGTCTCCAATTTGTTCAAGCCTTGTTACTTCATGTTTTGGGTGGAAGGGCTTAATCTAATATATAGGTATAGGTAATTAAGATGCATGAGTAAAATAAAACAGCATATGGAATGCACTGAAGAGATATGTGCCTTTATTCACCTGCCCATGCTGAATTCACATTCTGTTAGAATAATAGCACCTTGGTGCCCCTCAGTTTGGCTGTTGCAAAACACCTCACAATGGCCCTCTGGAGAACGCTCACAGTGGATATTCCTTTCTCTGCCTTCTCCCCTTTGTGTTTAGGATCGCTCACAAAGTCCTTTCCCAGGTCTAGTTGTCAGCACTTGTTGCATGCCTTCAGCATCAGCCTGAGATTAAGTGTGCCTGAGACTGCAAATGCTTCTGAGACAACTGTCAGCTCCGGAGCCCGAGAGAGAGTCAGCCCTCCTACCAGCTATTTTAAGCTCTCTCCCTAAGCCTGCCCATGTACATAAGTTGTACCTATACAACATATAAGAGTGTCAGCCTTTTTCTGTAATGTAACGTGTCAGTCAGAGCCACCTGCCTTGAAACTCAGCCAATTCTCTACGAAAGTTCTGAACTTGTTCATCCTGACTGCTTAACATGATAGCAATGGAAGCAAATAGCTAAATGTCATTGCTGTTTCCTGCTCCTCAAGTCTTTTAACAATGAACTTGTTTTTAGCAAAACGGATTCTGCATTCCACAATTGTGACGTGTAATGTCTTCATTCAACCACAGCGCAGCCGTAATTCTGCACATTGTATTTATTGCATTTCCAAGCTAACCTGGCACAGCCCAAATTCCCTGTACACTGTGTTTATCAATCTGCACCAGGTTTATCTAAAAGTCATGAGCTGATTTGATCTGAATATTAGTAGGGGGTATTAGTGGTTATTGTATGTTAGTATCATAGTGGTTATTGTATGATAGTCCCATGGTTGTTTTTTTCAGTGCAACTCAGTCCACAACTGTGCTGTAGTGGTGCAAAGTGAAAACATCCTGTTGTGCAATGCCAATTCAAACCTTCATTTTTCTGGCATGTGTTCTATACCATCACAATACAGACATCTACTAGATTCGGCCTGAGTTTCACACCTGAATCTCACACTCTTGTTCACTCCAGGAATCAATATGTTATGCTTATTGAAACGTGAAGGTCTAGCTAAAACATGGAGTCAAGGTTGAAATTCAGAGTCAACGTTAACATTCAGAGTCACCACTCCCTACAGGTCTAATAGTTATGTAGTTTGAGCAAATTGAACCGTGTTTAGAGGTAGAATAGGACTTTGGAGTGTGGCATAGCAGTGGTAATAGTAGTCACAGTACATATTGCTGTGGGCATGCCCCGAAAAACCTGCCCACTGGCCATGGCCAAAATAGTATGCTAACCTTTTGTTGAATGAATCAAACGATCTGCTCATTGGCTACGTAATATTAGTACACTTATTTTTGTTTTAATAGTTATGTAGTTTTAACTATGTGACCACAGCTTGGAGACAAAGAAGTGCTTTTGGAGTGTGAGTGTAGTAACAGTTGTGGAAGTTACAGTATACATTTTTTTGGCAATGGCTAGTGAACAGATTGCTCGGGGCATGGCCACATCGAGTAAGGATATAGCAGTAGTAGTAATAAAAATAAATATTGCTATGGCCATGTCCATTGGCCAGATTGTTTGGCCACTGGCCAGGCCCCGAACAATCTGGCCACTGGCCATGGCCACAACAGTATGTTTAATTTGGGCTTAGTTCTTGCAACAATGTGGCTAATGTCCATGGCTACAATAGTGCACTTAGTTTGGCATGGTAAAAAGGGAATATTGTTCAGTGCATGGCTGCATGGAATGTGGATATAGTAGTAGTAGTGATAACAATACATATTGTTGTGCCCATGGACAGTGCCCACATTGTGTTGGGCAAATGCATGCTCCGAACAATCTGACCATTGACCATGGACACAACAGTATGTCTACTTTGGGTTAAATGCCTGCAACAATGTGGCTACTGGCCATGGCTACAATAGTGTGCTTAGCTGGAAATTGTAATAAGGGAACAACTGTGTGTCTTTGTCTGTAAAGAAAATAATATATAGTTAGTTGAAGAATACATATATGTATGATATATATATACTTAAGCTTTTATACATACATTTACTTTGACCCTCATAAGTAGTGAATTGTTTGTACTATGTTTTCAACAACATGTGTGTGTGATGCACTGTTGTTGTATTAACATATTCTAATCATTGGTTCATGGGGGAAATCCAAGGTGGATTGAAAAAAAAACATATTGTATTTTTACCGTAAATAAAATTGACATTGTGTTCGACATAATCTTTATTTTTTTCAAACTGTTGTTCTTTTAACATATTCTAAGCATTGGGTGTGGGGAAAAATGCAAGGTGAATTGAATAAACCCATTTTGTACATTTACTGTAAATACAGTATACATTGTGCTCAACTTTTTCAGACTGTGAAATATATGAAAGGGAGACACATGTTGTATTTGCAGAAAGTAGTATAGTGCAGTGTTAGGTAGATGTTCCTTCTTGAGTGAAATTATCCCCACTTTGTGAGGCCCCCAGCATTTTTTATGGACAGTTGCTTTTTGTACTAATTCTCCAGAATCAGTAGGACCTTTTCCCACATTTGTACCTCTTTTTGTACTTTTTATGGAGTTATGCTTTCCTCCATTGTTTGTGACATCTACCTTTTTTTATTGCAACACATATCCCTTTCTGTGCAGTGCTACTGGGGGTTCCTAGAGCTTGCATTTCTATTTTACCTGTGTTAACACATTTTACCAGGGCAGGGGGATACCCTTTTGTCCCATCTGTATTTTATTTTGTGAGACCAGCACACCCCGCGTTAAGTGGAGTGGCAAGGCTAAACAATGTCTCCCTTTTCTCACTTTTCCACTAACTTTTAATCACTGTTACAAGTTCTTCTGACAGGCTGGTGGCAGTGTACCTTTTTGCACAACTTGTGTGTGCTTTGGTTGCATGCTGCTTCGCAACCATGGTAAGAGACACATGGGCCACCATTTGCCTAAAATAGTGGCTGCACTTTTTTAAGATCTGTTCTTGATGACTTGTTCCTTATTGAGCCTTCTTCCACCTGCCTGGGTGGGGGATATCCTGATTGGTCTTTTGTCTGTGGTGGGCTTCCCTTGAAAATCCTGCCAAGACTCTCTGAGTGCCTGAAAAGACGTGAAGTGGGGAGGTGACAGAAACTCCCCATTTCTTTGTCCTGCAGTGTGCCTGCCAGGAACCAGTTTGTTGTGGGAAGCTGGCTGTCCCCATTGGTGGACACTCACCCCCAAAGTCGACCAGTGACCTGAAGATCTGAAGAGGAATTCATATAAGGACATCGGCAGCAACTTCCAAGCGACCACCACAGCCATTGAGTGACTGCTGCTGACCTGACCCAAAACCACAAGTGACAGGGAAGAGCTCCTGAAGATGACTCTCTCCCCTGAACTGGTGGGCCTTACCAGACTTATGACCACTTACATTTTGTGCCTTCCCTAGAAGAGCTGCGACCTCCCGGGCCTGCAAACTCCCAATACACTGGGAGCTGTGCTATTTTGTGGTGCACCATCTTGTGAAGTGTGGTTTCATCTGAAACCTTGTGGGCATCCTTCTGGGGATGCAGAATAATAATAATAATAATAATAATAATTTGGCATTTACATAGCGCTACGAACCCTCAGGTATCTGAGCGCTGCTTATTATTACCCACAGTGTGTGGTGCTCATTTGTCGACCTCGGAAGGATGAAAGGCTGAGTTTGGCACCACCAGGATTCGAACCTGCGTTAGCAAACTCTGCACTGATGTCAAAGCGAGCGCTCTACTCGCTGTGCCACTTGACCGGTTAAGATGTCCCCTCTTCCAAGTCGAGGACTGAGAACTGGACAGAGGTATGCTGGGTGACAACCATCATTGCCCTGAAGCCTGTGAAGGGCACAATGAGCAAGTACTACGAAGATCCTCTGCTTGGCATCCCACTGTAAGAGAGCAACTGTCTGATCCCTACTTGTCTTCCTCAGCCCTTAGTAACTGGTGCCCAAGTGTCCACTCTGACTTTGTGAGACTCACCTAAGACAGGGTTGGACTTTCTAAGGTAGGCTAAGCTAAAGTTATACACAGCTCCCAAAGTGTCTATAGGTTTGCATATATGTTTCAGGTTTGATTGTGAACTGTGTTCCCTTTATTGCCATTCTAAAGTCTATAACTTTGTAGATGTTGCAACTGTTCTCATATTATATTATTGTGTGATAGTACTTACCTTACTTGAAGGCGACATGACTTATTGTATATAAATGCATGCCTATTGTTTGTATAACTTCTAGTGGGTAAGAGTTTCCTTGAACTTATTATATCCCCTGAGAACTGTGTGCATCACTACATCCCTCCTCCCTCACAGACTAAGCCTGGCTGCTCAGACAGAACTTTGGCAAAAACCCCTAATAGGTAGTATGGATGTATTAAGTAATGACATAGTTGATGGTGTGTTTTAAGCATTATGTAATTAAGACATAATTGTTGTGTGTTTGTTTATATTTAAAGTAGTTGGATACCCAGTGGCGTGTTCTAACTGTATAGCATGATAGATGTGAATTCAAAGTGCAATTTATTGACAAATATTGAGTTTAAGGAATATTAAGCAGGCTTTTGCAAGATTTGTTGGTAACTTCTGTTTTGGGGTAAATGGGGTTTTGTTACAGTAAAACCAACCAATTATTTTTTGACATATGCAGAATAGTGGCCTGAAGTTGTTGTGGCACCAGTGTGGTATATTATGCCTACTGTTTTGAATAATTCCTGGCCAAGAGATACTTGGATGTGTAAAGTTAGTGAGATTACAGTTCTTTTTGAAACATTCTTTATTTATTTCTTTTAACCTTGCAAACAAAATTACAATGGTACAAGAATAGGAGGCTCCACCAGCATACAGTCCACAATATGATCGAACACTAAGTCATTTGAAGTAGCGACTTTGAAAGTCCCCATTCACCTACATGGGGGGAAGAAACGGTCTAACTCATGCGACTGTACCCATAAACAAGTGGCACCAAAGGCAAGGCAGCAAAAACCTTTCAACAAAATAACCTG
Source organism: Ambystoma mexicanum (assembly GCF_040938575.1). Classification (NCBI taxonomy): domain Eukaryota; kingdom Metazoa; phylum Chordata; class Amphibia; order Caudata; family Ambystomatidae; genus Ambystoma; species Ambystoma mexicanum. The sequence goes on along the minus strand of NC_090939.1, from coordinate 434,200,572 downwards.
TACCCGTCTATGGGGCCTTGTATGGCAGGGGGACTCTGAACACCACCAATCACACTCTACGTAAATTCTCAACTGAACTTATGTGAGGACACACATTTGTGGCCCTACATAGCATGTCGATGAATGCTCATGCTATAATTCTAACATGAAAACAACACCCATGCAAATCCAAAACCTTCATCCGACCAGCCTCGTCAAGTAACTTCTATGTAGGGATGGTTGTCAATAACCTTTCTGCCCCTTCTACATCCACAAAAAGATATTCCTTTCCATCCCGAGTTAACCTGAGTTTAGCTGGATGGAGCAGGCCTGCTTTAACCCCGCGTCCCAGAAAAGATTTCTTCATGAGGTTTAGAGCTCTTCTTTGTTATCGGTTGCTGGAGAGAGATCCGGAAAAAGAGGATCCTATGGTTTAGGTATTCCACTGTTTTCTTTGTCGCTGCTGCCTTCAGGATTGTCTTTCTGTCACAAGTGTCGCTCAGACACAGCAGTAGTGTAGAGCCCTCCTCTGGCGATGATTTAGCTTTGGGTCCCATTGACCTGAGCCATTAACACTTGTCAACATACTCCACATTGAGCTCCAACAGCTAAGGGAGCGAAGTTGCTACAGAACCTACCGGATCCTTCGCTTCAGCGCCCCTGTGTAGAACCAAAACACCAGTTGTGAGGGATGCATTGCATTCTCAAGTATCTCCAGTCTCTTGTCGAACACCCTGTCACACTTCACCACTGCTTCATTTGACAGTTAAATTGTGCTGCTTGCTTATCTAGTTTGTGGGTCTTCTGCTCTAATGTGGAGGTTCTAGTTTCCAATGGGCCACCTTCTCTGTCAACTTGTCAATTTTAAACGCCAGCCAAGGCTTTGACTTCTCTTTTCAGCCCAGTGCTGCCATGACAGGATACTGGGGTGCAGACTTGTACAAGTTATTTTGGCCACTGTGAGACACAAAAAAGTCTGTCCCCTCCACCAATTGTTTTCTTTTCCCGCTGCCAGAAGAGATTTCTCTCTTCCTCTTTCACGTGTCAGATCCTCTGGGTAGTTTCACTGGATGTTCAAGCCCCCACACTTCTTCCAGCCACCTCACTAGCTGGTTGTGGGCGTGGATAACAAAAAACAAGAATCTCCCCCAGTCCCCTGTGTGGGCAGCATCCACACCGGCTTCTCCCCTTCTCCGGCTAGACACTGAGTGTGATAACCTCCCTGACGTGCTGCTCAATGTGCTGCACATTCCACTTTGAAACGTGCTTGCTACCGATGTGCCAGACTTCGTCTCACCCTGCAGAGCACTGTCACCTTATACTGCTGTCTGAGTGCCAGCTCCAGCATTTGCAGATGGGTATCAGGGCATACCCGGCGTCGGCTGCAGAAGTATGAGCCTCGGTGGCTTGTGGTGTCCCAAACCGGGAAGCAGCCGGGACATGGGAACTTCGTCATTTTTTATTTTTTTTGTGTTAATTGTTGCGTTACATGAGGGGCAGATTTGTTTTGTCATGTAGCTCATTTATTAACCTACTTTTCAAGGATGACTTTTCGTATTCAGTAACCAATTCTAATGCTAAAGTGTGCAGTGTGGCTGGGCCCCTGCCTCCGCCGCAGGAGCGGGAGAGAGTGAGGCACCTCAATCGGCTCTTTCGGCACACACCACGGGTGCACTCGCACAGCGCCCACTAGGTCTCACACCAGGGAAGCCCAACGCTGCACTCAACCACTGTCAAGTCCGGAGGCATGTATTCAGTCCAATCCATTGGCTGCTGCTGCACGGTGGTCTTTACCGCTCCCGGAGGGGGAATTCAGAGCCCACCGCTGTGGAACAATGGCCCCCTTTCCACCACGCCTGGCTTCATGATACAGAGCTTTGGCTCATTGCTGCCATCTTGTTTTGGCTTGTTAGCACCCCAGTTTACAGTTATTTTTAGTTGCATCTGCATTGCATTGTATCTTAAAATTATTATTATACATATTGGGAATGTGAATCTATGTATATGTTTGAAAAGTTTCCGGAATTGCAAAATGTGTCTAACATGCCTTTATTTGCATTTTGGAGAAGTGTTTGAAATGTAATTGCATTACATTTTGGTATAGATAGGTACACAAATCATTAATTCGGGACATTCTCTTGCAAAACATGATTGCAAAGACTGCATTTGTATATTTCCAAGTGTATGAAATATGTAGGATGTGTTCTGTCTCTACTACTTCTAGTACGTATATTAGGAATTCTTGTTGCACTTCTTGTGTGTTTATGGTGAATTTAACAGTTCTTGCACAGTGGTAAAATGTATGGCTTAACCCCCGACACACTGTACACAGAGTCTGGGTGTTTTGTGACATTCTTGTGCAGGGTGAGTATTTGTAACCATAACTGTTCTAAACAATGTTAATAAATATTGTCCACAACTGGTGGCAATTGGAATAGATGATCGATTGCTACATTTGCATAGCAATTTACTCCAGTTGTGGTGCTGAAGTTAAAAGGACAGGGATTCTTACAGGGATAATGGGGAGCACTTCTATAGTTTCTGTTTGGACTAGTTGTCTTTTTAATGATTTTCTTTTCTTTTTCAAGGTACAGGGTACATATCCAGATGTGAAGTGTAAAGAGCACACAGTCTGTTGTATTCTGAAGTTGACTAAAAATATACCAGTGAGTGTATGAAGATATGAAAGTGCTATGTAACTCAAAACTTCTTTGAAGACTGTGCCAATGTCTGTGAGTGCATAGTTGAGGGTTAGATCTTGTGACGTGTAATGGTAACAGCATTTGCAAGAGACAACAGAGATAATTGTTCTCTTCATACATATCTTTAAAAAGAAGGAAACATACTGTGGTACAGGGAATTATTTTAGTTTGTTCAAATTTGTCAAAACTGGTGATGATTGGTTTCATTTATACATGTTTGAAAGCCAACAACTGTTCCAATTGATGCATTGGCCCTCATTACGACTCTGGCGTTGGACCATGGTGCTAGTAGCACCATGGTCCATGCCGGTAACTTACCGACTCCGCCATGGCGGAATGGAGAATTACCGCCCCATTCCGAGGTTGGTGGGGAGGTAATTCCCCATGCCGCCATGGCCCTTCCCCATTCCCATTTTTGCCCCATATGGCTCAATGGGAATGGGGAAGGCGCTAAGTACGGTGCCGCAAATTGCGGTACCGTACTTAGCACCAAGGTCCCTTTGCGGGTTGGTTTTTAACGCCTGCAAAAAGCAGGCGTTAAAATCGCCAACCCGCAAAGGGACTTCGGGTACCTTTTACGGCACCGTTAACCCCTTAACGCCAGGGTTGTAATGAGGGCCATTGACTACTATGTCAATGCTGTGTTTTAGTATAACTTTGCAGTTTCAGCAGAGAATGAATACTTGTTCCAATTCAGCTGTGTTTGGGACAGAGTTTTCTAAGTTATGTTGTGGTGCTGTTGATGGTTGACACATAGGGAGTGTCATGCCATACACCTCTAGTTTGTCTGTGCAGCTGATGTGGACTATGAGTTGCACCTCTTTTTTCAGCATAGTTTGTTAGATTGGTCACCGTTTGCAAGGGTTGGCATTAAACACATGCATTTTTTATTTTGTTGTGTTAATTGTTGCGTTACATGAGGGGCAGATTTGTTTTGTCATGTAGCTCATTTATTAACCTACTTTTCAAGGATGACTTTTCGTATTCAGTAACCAATTCTAATGCTTATTAAAATGTAAACATATGTTTTGTTTTGTTTGTTTATTTGTTTGGTAATGCGCACCAAGCCCTCAGGTAGATGTGCGCAACAAAAACAAGGAGTCTTAAAACTTAGTTACAGTACAAAGGTAGCAATACATAGAGCAGCGATTGCGATAGGCCCAAGATACAAGGTACAAGATACATTAAGTGCAAAGGAATGGTCATGGTAAGTCAAGGAAGCATTATTACAAAGTATCGGTGTCTGCAAACCTACGTACACACTACGTGCACAGTTAACCAAGCTACCGTGTAGTTTGGTGAAAACAAAAGGGTCGTGTAGGGGCTGGAGGGTGGAGATTTAATTCGTCAGTTAGGTGTCATTAGTGTGTAGCCAATTGATTATCTTGTGTCTGAATTTAGGGTAGGGTTGTACTTGTCTGATGTCAACTGGTAATTTGTTCCAACATTGTGCAGCTTTAACAGGGAAGCTGGTTCCCCCTGCTGTCGAGTGTTTGAACCTAGGAATCTCCAGCATAAGTGAGTTGGCAGATCTCGTGGGGCGGGTAGCTGTTCTCCTAGTAATTTTATCCATGAGGTTTGGAGGTTCTAGGTTATTCAGGCATTTGGAAGTGAGGGATGTTGTTTTAAGGAGAATTCTGTCCGTTATTTTCAGCCAGTTAACCTCTTTCCTAAATTTGGTGATATGCTCTCTGTGGGGGATGTTTAAAGCAGCCCTCAAGGCGTTGTTCTGTAGTCTTTGAATTTTGTCTGTAATATATGTGTTAGCTCCTGAGTACAGGGCAATCTTGACATGATAAGAGCATTGGCTAGGGTGGTACAACTCGCTCTCGAGAGGTATGGTCTGGAAGCTCTGATGAGTTTGCAAGTGTACGTTGTGGATGAGGCAAGGGAGTTGACTTGCTTTTTGGGAGTGAGAATGGAGTCCAGGTAGAATCCTAGAGTTTTAACTACAGACATCACCTTGATAGGATTGTTATCAATGTTGAAGGAGGTGTAGCTTGGGCTGTGTTTTTGGATATTAGCTTCAGAGCCTAGGATTAATAACTCTGTTTTTTCATCATTCAGGCAGAGGCCATGGGATGCCATCCATGCCTGAATGAGGGTGTATATTTTGTTCACCAGGTCTGAGTCCGCTTTGAAGTTGCCTGAAAGAGGTATGAGGATCTGAGTGTCATCTGCATAGTTAGTGTAAGTGACACCCAGTCTATCCAACTTGTCAAACAGAGGCTTGGTGAAGATATTATACATAGTGGGGGATACGCAAGAACCTTGTGGGACCCCACAGGTTATTTTTATAGGGTCGGCACAGGTTGAAGTAGAGAAGACTCTCATGCTCCGGTTAGCTAAGAAAGATTGGACCCAAGCTGTAGCATCATTAGTGAAGTTGGCGGCAGATTTGTGGTGATTGCATAACACTGCATGGTCCACCAAGTCGAATGCTGCCGACAAGTCCAGTAGGAGGAGCAAAGCTATTTTTCCATTGTCCTTTAGTTCTTCGATTTGAGGTCCAGCAGTGCTGTTTCAGTGCCATGGAGAGGGCGGAAGCCCGATTGTTGTGAGCCAAATAGGTGGTTGGCTTCCAGATAGTCCTGGATTTGTATGTAGGCAGCTCTATCTAAAATTTTAAGAAGAAATGGTACAGTGGTAATAGGTCTGTAATTAGTAGGGATGGTGGGGTCTAGAGTTTTTTTTTTTTAGTAATGGTAGAACCCAGGATTCTTTGAGGTCGGCTGTTACTGTATTAGTTTTAAATGAGGCGTTTATCAACTTTGAGATAAAAGGGGCTAGGTCTCTAGCTGCATCCTTTATTATCTCTGCTGGGCATGTGTCGCCTTTACAATTCAAAGGTTTGAGGGAGAGTATTATTTTTTCTGTTTCATTTATGGAGATAGTCTTGAATCTAAAATGTGTGGTTGTCCTAGTCACCGCAGGTTGACTGGTTTGTTGGTCAGTGTGAGGTAATGCGGCCTTTTTTTTGCAATTTTGCATTGTAGGGACAACATTTTATTCGATAGAGCATTTTGCATGTTAGTACACCATGCTTTATCCTTTGGGGTGTTGTCTACCGATTGGATTGGGGATTCTAGTTGGCGGAGGATGGAGAAAAATTCTTTGATGTTAGATTTAGCTTTCTCAATCCTGTCATTGAAGGTATTCTTTTTGGCTTTGGTTATTTCTTTTTTGTACATTTTTGCAAATTCCGTTATTTTTGATATTTTCAGATGGGAGTGGGGTCAAATAGATTGGAGTTTCCTTTTTTGTAATCTTAGGGATTCGAGTTGGGGGGGTAAACCAGGCATTTAGGTGTGCTACTTGCCTAGCTTTGCGCAGTTTGACAGGAGCAAGTGTATCCAGTGACTTCGACATAGCATTGTTGAAGGTATTTACCAATGCGTCAGGGTTGTTATTTTCCATTCCAGCTATGGCAGGATGGAGAAGAAGGATACGTTTTTCAGCAGTAATATCCTTCTTACTTCTGGTGGGGAGAGGTGGTGCCATGTTGTTAGGCTTGGGGCTGAGGAGGTCTAATGTGGCAGAGTGGTTTATTAAATGATGATCTGTCCAAGGTTGTGGGACAATATTGGTAATGCTAATGTTGCAGTTTAGTTTGGATACCCAGTCAAGGGTCCTTCCTTTGATATGCGTTAGAGAGAGGACTTTTTGTGTAAGTCGTGGTCATTTAGCAAGGTTGCAATAGATTCTGCATGTTTGTTGTCGGTATCATTAAAGCCTATATTGAAGTCTCCCAACAGTAATGTTTGGGAGTGATCTTTAGTGTTGTCGGCTATAAGGCTAGTTAGGTCGTCTTCACAGGTGCCCGGAGGCCCAGGGGTTCTATATATCAAGTGGATCGTTAGTTTACGGTTGTTGGAGAGGGGTAATTTGGTGGTGAGTACTTCACAAGATGTGAAGGGAGTAGAGGTGGCAAGTCTAATGGGGTGGGTTGTTTTGAAGATAATGGCTAGGCCCTGCAGCTTCATGCAGCCAAGTCTCAGTTATGGCCAGTAAATCGAGGTTGTCATTGTTTAGGATATCTGTAATTTCAGTAGCATGGGCTACCATTGATCTAGAGTTTATGAGGGACCCTGTTAGCATTAGAGTACTGTCAGGGTTGGCGACGTTTTGTGTATGTTGGATTTGCAGACTGACACATGTTTTTTGCACGTTCTCTGTAACGAAAATTATGCCACAGATTGACATTCCCTATGCTTCTAAGTGTATTATGTAATTCATTGTAGCCTAATGTCTTAAATATGAGTTGCCCTTTCTCTGTTGTTAACCATAGGAGGTCTCCAAAGACAATTACATGTTTTTCTTCAAACAATTCATCATATCCAATTCTTATGACTACCTGCATTCTTTGCAAGCATTATGTTGGAAGCAACACTTACTTCATCTACTAGTCGGATATTCATTTGTCATAGAATTCTGCATTCTTCTGTTTCAGCTTCTCCTAACAATGTGTAATATTCTAATTTGTTTTGTTGTTCCACTGACAGGAGGTGTAGTCACTATAAAATAAAACCTCCTATGTTGTAAGCAGCTAGATCTGTGGGGACTCTTATAACAGCTGAAAGGTTATATGTTTAGACTTCTGGAAATGTCTTGATTGTTTTAATTAAGAAGGTTCTGCCAGGGAGGGCGTGGCCGGCGAGTGCCGGATGAAGAGGTGAACCTCTAGAGCTCCCGCTGCGCAATTATCTACTAAAATATACTGAAAAAGGGCACCCTCAGAGGGGAATTTCAAGGAAATGTGCACCGGGGCTGTGAGGGCACCTGCAGGGTGCTCTACAAGCCGGGAGAAGGCATATTGACCACCAAAAAGGAAAGCTCACGGCAAAGGCGGTTAGCGGACCGTTATTCCGCAAGATAGTGGCCGGTTATGGAGGACGACACTGGTGAGCCGAGTGGAAAAGGAAACAACCAGGTCCGTGCACCTAACCCAACATAAATACAAAACTTCATCGGGAAGTGGCCGAGGGGCAGTGATCTACACTGGACGACACCCACCTCACCAAGCATCTGCAAGGTGGGAGAACTATAGTGGGACAGGAGGAGCAACAGATGAAGGACATCACGGCCAGGATAGCAATGGTCCTGGCCAGGCAGGAAGGTGACAGCGAGAAAGCGCTGGGCGTTATACAGAGAGGCTGCGGCAGAGCATCGAGAGAGAGTGTGAGACCGGCCTGCCATTGAGGGGAGCAATCAAGAAGAGACCCCCAAACACAGATGTGAAATCCGTCCCAGTACCATTTAAATGGATGTACGGGCGGTGAGCAGCAGGAGCCGAGGAACACTGACGACATGGAGAGGGAAAAGCTGCCCATGGGGGCACCCTTCTCTTTCAGAACTCACCAGAGGGGGAGCAGAACATAGCAGTGGAGAGGAGCCATTCAACGCTGACCCCACCGCTGAGCCCACCGCTTGGCTGTCATAAGTAAGCAGAGGCCTGAAGGTGAGGAGGAACCTGAGCGCCATGGTAGGGGGCTCCGGGAGGCCAACTGAAGAAGCCGCAATAGACAGATATATCAGGCTACGAGGAGGGGCCTGAGCACCACGCAAAGTAACACGTGGGTCCCGCTGGAGATTGGGACCCGGGGGAAGCAAATCCCAGACTTGCACCTGCAGGGCGGAGGAAGAGCCTGCAGCCAACTCATCATCAGCGCACATGAGCCAAGAGACAGAAATCACACCAAACGAGGGACAGTGATTACGCCAGCACAGCAAGGGGATAGGGGGCCCCAAAAACAAAAGAAGGCGCAGAAGGTGATGGGACACTGAGTCAAGGCCCAGGGAGAAGGCACAGCATCCCCCCGCCCCCACCGATGGGGCCCGCAGGGAGGTAGTTGGAAAGATAACTACCTACAGTAAAGACTCTGCGATAGTAGCGAGCAAAGTTGTCAGCCTTAATTACAACTGGTACTGCACAGGACTCACAATGTTGCTGGCACAGGCCTAAGCACAAAGGACCTTCACAGAAATTAAAAAGTGAGACTTAGGGAATAGAGAGACAGTGTTAGGCGGAAACCTGTGCAGTTCCCTCTGGGACCACTGCAGAAGATTTAGGACTCTGGCACTAATACGGCAAACAACCTCAATCACAATTACTTATACGAAGAAAAAGATCAATCCCCCTAACAATAGTTCGACAAGTCTAGGTTCATCGGCATCACTTATTTGCAGACAGAGGTGTATGCGTTAACCTAGATCGCACTCTAGTATTCGTTAGGACGGGAGAGAAAAATAAGGCAGGTTATGAAATCAACTCGGTACCAATACTTTACAGACAAATGCAAGGCAAGTGAGGCAGGGTCTACTGCAGATCACAAAGTTCAGAGGCCAGGTCCACTCGGAGAGAGGCAAGGCGATATGTCCCAAAAAGTGTCTCAGTGGAAATGCGCTTCGAGTCTTTATCGCAAATTGTTATGGAAAGATTGGACCAGTTCAGAACAGCAAGTTAAAGAAAGCTTGGAGGCGACCCAATGGAAAGGCAAGGATTAAGACACCTCACTCTATCCGGCAGAAAGGGAAGCCAGGCGGACACGGTACCTTGTTTGTGGAGAGACAGCTCCGGCGGGGGCAGTTGTTCCTGGTGGTGGATGCACGTCGGGTCTTTGCCAAGAGAAGAGATGATCTCGTCGTCGAAGAAAAGTGGAAGATCGTTGCACCACCAGGGAAGAGACCAGCCGCGGAGTGCTCCATCACAAGGCACCACCTTTTGGTCGCGGTACAGGGGTAGTGGCTATCCGGTTGCCGGGGTGCTCTGCACGGGCAATTCGACCACTGCGTCCTGGAGCGAAGAAAAAGCAAAGGGGACTGGTTGTTCCCACCAGTCAGGGGAAGAGACTCTCCGGCAGGGAGATCTCCTCCGTCGTCGGGAAGTGGTGAGTCGGTTCAGCAGGGCTCCACCGGAGGTGTCGTCGTTGCAGGTCGGCTCAGCTTTACCCTCGTTGGATTGGTAGGTCCTGTGGCGACTTCTGAAGATCCAGTCCCAAAAGCCCTGCTTTTATGCAGAAAACCCCCATTCATTCGGCCTAGCTGTCAATCAAAACACGCTAAGTGGTGAGCGGGGTGGCTCACCACGTGGGCCAATCACACCAGAGTGCGACTGGAGTTGGCAAGGCAACTCAGTCCAGGGTGCCTAAACCCCCTTCCACACCCCTGTGGTAACCCAGACAGAATGGCACCACTTTGGAGGGTCTCTGTACAGAAGCCCGCCAAAAGTGGAACAAAGGGCTCAACCTTTGGTTTAGGAGTCACAGAGACGAACACAGACGCCATTTTAAAAACCGAGTTCTGGCAGAAAATACCATCCGATAGACTTATTTAAGATGAGTAAACCGGTGGCAGGTTAGAGATTAACGAGAAAAAGTATCAATCTCCAACAATGGGAAGAATCCCATAGGGTTATATTCGGGGTCGAATATAACAAGTAGTTTCCACTGCCACCAGCCAAAACTCGACGAGGGGGGACGGGACAGTGCCCCCTGGAATAACAGACCCAGGAGTAATCGAATTACCCCTACTAGTACGTCCACAATAGGATGGTGTGTACTAGTTCTGTTAGTAAATTTAGGTCTAGTAAAGCCAATGTTGACTTTACATGCCCTGGGAGACAGTAGTCAGTCCCCGGGTATGGAGTCTATGATGGAGGTCCGCTAGGACTCCCCAGTGCTACGGCACGGAGGGTGCAGTGTAACACACATAGCAAAACATATGAGACGCTATGTAGTAAAAGACCCCATAGCCCATAGAAAACATCGACATTCAAAGGAATTACACACATTCATGTCCAAGAGTGGGAGAAAAGAGTCTCACTCTTGGCAGGATGGAAAAAAAACAAACTCCAGAAATCCAGAAAAGCTGCTGGGGGACTCACTAGGTTAGGAAATTCAGCCTAAACAGAGAATTCTCCCTAAAAGACGGAAGGGAAGGAAGAGGCCAAGTTACCTATGGCACAATATAGGCTGCAGGGACACCCCCTACAATACGAGGACAGGCAGAGGGTGCCGCAACACAGCCACATTCATCAGCGAGGGAGATATACTGGCAGCAGGGTAAGGGTAAGCGCACTAAATACCTCAGTGAACTTGCCCCCACAGCTGGAACGGTACCCCCCGACACTAGCACAGTGGTGAAAGGACAGCAAAAGTTTGACCACTTTGCTGTCCCTATACAGAAACCGACCAAAAACCAGGGTGCAGAGGATGACGCCGTGGAATCAGGAACGGAAAGGGGCGATAATGTCACGTTGGAAGGGCTGATGGTGGAAATTAAGGACTCTCTCACATCACTGGAGGGGAAGATACAGGAGGTCAGAACAGATATATCCTTATTGCGAGCCTACCTGTGCAGAACCAGTGAAAAAATTAAGGAGATGGAACAATGTGTAAGCACAGTGGAAGACGATCTAACCACGCTTAAGAATCAAGTGTGAGGCCTCATTGGAGTAAAGGCAGGGGCTTGAAATCAGGGTGGAGCAATCGGAAGGTCGTTCCTGCCGCAATAACATACGTCTGGTGGGGGTGCCGGAGGGCTGGCAGGGACCCTGTACAGAACTATACGTGGAAAAACTGATCCTGGACACCTTATGCCCAAAAGGCCTATCGAAACTCTTTACAACAGAAAGGGCACATTGAGTTCCAGGGCAGACCGCCGCACCCAAGGGGGGCAACCCAGAGCGATAACAGCCATGCTATTGAATTTTACGGATAGAGATACGATACTTCATGTGGCACGCAAAGCCGGATACATCAAAGCAGACAATGCCAGATTCCTGATCTTTCTGGACTTCAAACAGAGGAGGTCATTTGACTCGGGCCAAAGTAGACTGCGGGTGTAAAACCTCAGCTGCATGACGGGAAAAGCTGAAGGCAATGAACGGAGGACGGTCCTTCATGTACACCTCGTAGAGAGAAGCTTGGGAATGGCTTGACGGAAGGGACCCTAAAATAACAGCGTTGGATTTGGATGACCAACAGCGCAAGGAACGAGAGGAACCACAACACTCCAGCTGAAGGAAGTGGGACAGAGAGGTCAACGGACACTGAAGTTGCTATCCTGAGAGGTGAAGGAGGGTGGTGATGCTCATCACAAGAATAAGGTGGCAGATTCTGCAAAGGTGGCTTGAGCGGGAAGGATCCCAGACAACCCCCGAAATCAGGTCTCACTCAACACACCGGACAAGAGATGTGTGTTGGAGGCCTAACTCGATTAAAACAGGTTGGAGGGAATGGAGGGAGGGGGAGGGGAGATGGGGTGCAGAGTTGGGGAGTTGATGGGGACAAAGGGGGTATGAGGGAAGTTTGGGAGTTATGGGGTAGTTACATATTAGGGGTTGGGATAAGCTTGCACCTCTGTGCCCACCAGACTCAAGGGGGAGGACATCGGAGCAAATGGCCTCAAAACCACAGAGCACCCAAGAGGAAACGGTGCCAATACAGACAAAGGTGGGACATGCCTTAGATTAGGCACATGGAATGTGCGGGGCTTGGGGAATGGAGGAAAAAGGAAAAAGGTGGGACAATACCTGAAAAGACAAGAGGTACAATTAGCCCTGCTGCAAGAGACGCACCTACAGGGGGAGGCACTGAGTAGGTTGGAGGCCACGTGGTAGGGGCAGAGTGTTTGGGACTTTGTATTCCTCATACGCAAGAGGAGTCCTGATCTCGGTAGCCCCTGGTGTCTCTTTTCAAGTGGAGTGCACAATGGGTGAATCAGAGGGTAGAACGATAGCCATAGCAGGCCAGTGGAGGGAGAGGAAATCTGTGTAGTGAACTCCTATGCCCTGAACGTGGACGACAAGTCCTATTTTGCCTCAGTGATGGGGCTGACGGGTAGCCACTGGGTCAGACTATATATTTGTGGGGGGGGATTTCAACTGTGCAATAGACCCGGAATTGGACAGCACAGGGAAAGGATGTATAGCAAAGACAATGGCAAGGGGGGCATTGAGGAGAGTGGTTGAGAGGCTGGATCTGGTGGAACTTTCTTGGGATGTGCACGGATTAGAAATTAGATTAGAGAAGGGGTACTTTTTCCACTCGGGGGCACATGGGTCATTCACTAGGCTCGATTACCTGTTCGTGGGGAGGGAACACTTCCACCGGTTTCACGATCCGACTTACCTAGACAGAACAATATCGGATCACTCAACGCTGGTTACTGGAGTAGAAGGGGGAGTCAGCTGTTCTGATATGAAGCTATTCAATTGCCCTGTATGTTAGACAGGAGCTCTTGCAGCAACACAGATGCCCGAATTCGGCTTTTGCCAGTCAGTGGCTAATTTTATTTGGCAATTTTGATTTTTGTTAATGTGGCAGATTTGCTCTTTCGAGCATTTTCAGTATAGAACTGTTAACATCAAAGGCAGCTCAGTGAGAAAAAACTGGTCTTAGCCTGGATGTTTGCCATATATTTCAGTTCGGTCACGGTACTCTTCACGGAACTGTTCTTTGTGAACAAGTGGCTAACCTTATTTGCAATTTTTTGACTATTGGCAGACTATTGGCAGATTGTGACTTCTGTGACTGACCGCAAATCTTACTATTAAGAATGGAACATTATGAATATGATGTTTTTATATATTAGTGAGCTTACAGTGTTGTTTTATTTCATGCAGCCGTCCTAATGGTGCAGTTGCGCACAACAGGAAAATAGCGCAGCAGCCAACCGTGTCAAGCCTCGATCAGTAATCCCAGCACCGTTTATATGGTGAAACACATCTGAATGATGGAAGTGTTGCATTTCTGGGTCCTGTCAGCTAATGCTCACAGGTGTGTGGCCATGTAGCTTCAGTTCAGTTCTCTGAACTGCATTTTTAATTTGGCCCTCGGTGGCATATATTAGTCTTAATGCCTTAATTCTTCCATGACTAATTAGACATTTGGGGTTTGCCGCTCCTTTGGGCTCCCCGGCTTTGCACTTTTTGTAGTCATTTTTGACTATGTCATTCATGGTCACAGATTTTATATGTTTACCCTTGCTTTCCTTATAGATTTAATTCATTGTGATCTACTTCTGGCACGGCCCATATATCTTCCTGGATTCATTCATAAGGTTTGGGACCAGCCTTTTGGGTTGAGAAAACGGTAAGTACCATTTCTCCCTATTTATGCCTCAAGACTTGTTTGAACTTAGAGACTGAGAGAAGTTCCCCCAGTTCTTACTTGCAGATCACCATTTTTTAACTTGTGTACTGATTGTGTTTGTGTTTTTCTGTTTTCTTTCCCTTGTTGTATTTGTTGCAGGTGTGACTATTGTGTTTTCATAATATGCAAATTTGGATTGCTAGTTTTAATACTCTTGCAACAAAGACACAGATGAAATTCCAAGGGATCATGACCTTTAAGGGAATGCTTCATCCTGAAGAAGATGGGTATCAACTACAATAAAGTTAGATGCGCTCGACCATCGAAACTACTATTAGCTATTTGTGCCAGGCTTATTGTATGTATTGTTTGCCTTGACATTAGCATTTGACGCACGGCATCCCATGGTTAGCTTTTGTGTGTTTTTGATTTTTGTGTGATTGGTTTATTTCTGCTTTATAAAATACTTCACAAGTAACTGTTGGTGTATCCCTCTTGAGTGATCCCCTTCACTCACTCAGGGTTTCTGCCATTGTACCTGTGAATCAGCAATGTGGATCAACTAGATGGCTTTTCACTCTTGTTTTTTCCTAAGAAGCACTTTATGATGATGTACTTTATTTAGCTATATCAAGTTTATATTCAATATGAGCTCATGACAGTTTAACATGTATTTTAATATTGATGACAAATTTTATAAATACAGCTGTTTACAAATTATTTTTTTTTCATGTAGGGGTGATCTCGGTGTGGACTTGGGGGTCCTACTTATCATCTTTTGTCGGTACTGTCCTGATTGATTGAGCATTGTTCTTTTCCGCTGACACTTTTCCTATTTACATATACTGACATGAAGCTTTGGCATATGAGACAAGGCTATTGAGGGATGAAGGGACCGTACAAGCCTTGAAGGAGGCGTTTACATCATTCTTCGAGGTAAATGAGGTATCAGTGAGTGATGTGGGGGTACAATGGGAGGCATTTAAGGTGACATTCAGAGGGGTATGTCTGTCTCAAGCTGTGGGGGTCCGGAGAACTCTGGATGGCATTGTTAAATGTCTAGACGGCGAAATCAGGCTACTAGAGATTGATCAGGAAGGGGGCCAACAGATAGGGAAGCATTGGCAGAGAAACTGGTGGCTCACAGGGATGCCCTAAATTCACTGGAACAGTTTGACAGGGGAATATATACAAGCAGAATCCATGGGGAGGGCGATAAGTCAGGGCGGCTCCTAGCATGGTTGATTAAGCAAGACAATCAGGGAAGAGCAATCACCCAAATCCGTGACTCAGAGGGGAAACTGGTGCTATCACAACAGGGCTTAAATGGGGTTTTCCAGAGTTGTTATAAAAAACTCTATCAGTCAGAGAAGACATACTCAGACCAGGAGTCCCTGGACCTGCTAGACCTGATACACATGCCGACACTGGGTATTGAAGACAGAGACAGGTTGGATTCACCCAGTGAGGAGGGGGATATCTTGGGAGCAATCAGGTCCATGCAACCCAACAAAGCACCGGGCAGTGACGGCTTCCCAGTAAAGTTTTATAGAACGTATGCAGACATACTGGTCCCCCAATTAAACGGTTCTATGACAATGCGCTCCAGAAGTGGATATTACCAGAATCAATGAGCAAGGCAGTCATTATGGTCTTGTTTAAGAAAGGGGGAGATGCACAACTGTGTGCTTCGTATAGGCCCATCTCTTTACTAAATGTGGATACAAAGATACTGGGCAAGGTAATAGCAAACAGGCTGTCATGGTCATGAAGTCAGGGGCACAGGCATGCAGGGGTCGCATGCACTGGAGACCTGGGTGGACACTGTCCTGGTGTCTTTGGTGCCAGGCTTATGAACAAAAGTAAACAAGAACATCCATTTAAAACCAAAAAGCTTGTATTATGGACATAGCACTTCAGATGCATTAACTTTGAACATTCCATCCATAAAGCAGGATGCATTAACCTTGAACATTCCATCCATTAAGCAGCCCCAAGTGTATTCTTGGGTGTGGCTGCTAATGGAGTACCTTCGCACGTGCTCACTCTCTAGGAGTGGCAGGGTGTGGCTTGTAAGCCGGCCCTAATGGGTGTGCCCACGATCTCAACTATATAAGCTGCCCCGATCCTCAAGACAGACGCTTCGTGTTATTCTGCACTTGCAAGCAGCGTAACGCTCACCATCGCCTAAGTTCAGACTTACCTTTGAAGATCCTGCTTCCTGGACATCCTGCTTCCTGCCAGCATAATTACCAACTGGGGGAAGCTGTTCTTACCTGTACATCTCTTCGACGAACCAAGTATTCATCTTTACACTTTCCGGAACGCCAGGAATCTTCATCTTGGCACCGTAGCACGAGATGCTCCATCGTCGACAGCAGCGCCTGCAAGGAATAACAGAAGACAAGGTTAGACATCGACAAAACAGTCAGTTTATGGTTGCGCTTTCGCCATACTTTGCGTTTTTCCTCAAACCATCACTTACCTGCTGTCGAACATTGCGGTAGCATCCATCTTTCATTCGGCCGCGTCTCACAGCTGCATTGAGGCTGCATTTCCATCTAAGGGGAGAAAACAGAAGAGTGACATTATTGTGGGCATAAATAGGAGCAACATATAAAGACATTAAACAGAATGAACAGCATCACAAGAGCTCAAGAAAGACTTACCAATTATAAGGAGAGCATAGTCACAGCTGGATTGGACTAATCCTTATCAGGGATCAGTGAAGGAACTAGATCCCATTCGACGCGCCCCCACCAGAAGTAGCAGGACGGAGAGCTTATCTTCCACAATTCACATGTGAGCTTTATGGGCCAGCATACGCTCACAGAAACCGTACTTTGGGGTGAAGGGTTTGAGGGGTGCAACAATCACAGATTGGCGCACTCACACACTCTTATCTCCACACAGGAGCAGTATCACCATGCACCACCGCTCACAGCTTTTCTACTGAGGGAGAGGCCTGAAGGGGGTGATTCAAGTTCAGGGAGGGCGGCAACCGTGCCCCAACACCTCCACAGAGACCAGGTGAGTGTAACACAGGCTGGCAAAAGTAGAGCCAGGCCTAATACATCAGGACCAGTGCAGATTTTGTGAACTTGAGGAGAGCGTACTATGTTATGGACCTGGTTAAAGACTTGCAAAGGGAACTGGCCTTGGTGGCAATCGATGCGGTTAAAGTCTTCAACTCGCTGGAATGGCCCTGGCTATTTAGAGTGCTAGAAGCATGTGGCATGGGGGCAACGATAATGCAGTGGTTACGACTACTATACAATGACCCTACAGCCAGTGTCAAGCCAGGGGGGTGGGTCTCACATGGATGGAGACTAGAACGAGGAACACGGCAGGGGTGCCCAGTTTCTCCCATTATATTTGCCCTGATGTTGGAACCTCTAGTGAGTGACTTTCAAAATGACATTGTAGAAATGAGCATATGGATAGGAGAGATGACACTCAGCATCTTGATCTATGCAGACAACGTACTGCTGTACGTGAATGACCCATTGGAGAACATCCCGGTAATCTTTGAGGTACTCGATAACTTCCAAAAGTTGTCAGTGTTCCAGGTCAACAAGGATAAATCGAAAGAATTACCATTAGCGGCTGTCAGAGATAGGCGAGGGGAAGTGCTCTCATGCGGGGAGCTTCACTGGGAATGGGAATCCTTCAAATACCTGGGGATCCAAATCCACCATGAGGTAGAAGAGACATTTGTCCATATCACCAGGAGAGCGCTATCGTGGATAGAGAATACAATTACATTCGGGAAGATACTGCCTCTTTTCCTGATGGGGGGGATCACACTCTGCAAGATGGTGGTTCTCCCACGTCTATTATACTACTTTACAAATATCCCGTACATGGTAAAGAAGGTATTTTTCAAGATGGTAGACAAGAAGCTGGGGGAACTGTTGTGGAACACTGGGCATACTAGAGTGGCCATGTGGACACTCTGCCGCAGGAGAGAGGAAGGGGGACTCAACATGCCGGGTTTCGAGTTATACTTTATGGCGGGGCAACTACAAGGGACAGCAAGATGGAAAACTAGGGCAGAGGGGGAATTGGAAGGACTATTGGGGGGTTGCCTCTGGGGAGACGGGGAATAGAACTTCTAGGGTGGAGTAAAGGAGGGAAGGGTGACACAGTGGTCTTTAAAATTATTAGGGAGACTTGGAATTTTTTTTAAAGGAATTGCAGGTGAAACAGCCATACAGCAGGGGACTCCCAGTCGGATTTGATACCACCATCAGAACAACACTGCAGAGTGTGGGTCTTAAAAACTTGAAAGATAGGCAATGCGCCACAGTGGGGGATTTCTTCAAAGACAGGAAATTGCAGACGTTTGAGGAGTGGAGGCAAACATACCAAATATCAAAAGGTCACTTTCTAACATATGCCAAGGTGGTAAAATGCATGGTAGAATTGTGGGAGAATATCCCGGAGGAACCGGAGGAACAGTCAGTAATGCAGAGACTTCTAGGGCTGGATGAGGGCAGGAGTAGAGTCTCAAGGGTGTATAAAGTATTGCAGACAGCAAGAGAGGAAGGGGAACTAGTACTTAAGAGTAAGTGGGAGAGAGACTCAGGAATGCTTATCTCATAAAAGCAATAGGTACGGATGTGTGAGCAGGTTAAGAGATCCTCTAGGAATTCCCGATTTCAGCTCACCCAATTCTATTAACTACACCGAGTGTACTTGACGCCGGAGAGTCTACACAAGATTAACCACTCAGCACCACACGCATGCACAAGATGCAGGGAGGAACACGGTGGCTTCTGGCATATGGTTTGGGGTAGCGAAATATTGGGAGGAGGTGGACAGCAAAATGAATAGCATGACAGGAGGTAACTATGAATGCACCCACGAGTTGAGCATGTGGGGGCCCTTGCCGGGGGCGAAAAGACCGAAAAACCAGAATATGATAGCACAATTCCTTCTAACATTGGCCAAGAGGCGGATAGCGATAGAATGGAAAAGGGCAACCGTTCCATCAGAGCAGCAGTGGCTGCACGAGGTGCATCGCTGGGGCATAGCAGAAATAGACTATCTAAATAAACACAAGGATCTGGAGAGGGGAGCACTTTGGTGATGGATTGGGGTCAGCTGCTGAATGAGCTTGCATCCACACAAGATTTAAAACCACCTTGAAAACAAATTGGACTGCGGTTATAGTAGGGGAGCGAGGAAATACTGGAATTGACAGGAATGAGGGGGCCCACACTCACAAAGCTACAGAATGGTGGGTGGGCGCTGTGGGAAGAGACGAGATGAGGGGGCACTGAGGGGTTAGGGGGCGGGAGTGGGGGCAAGTTGGGGATGGGTGTACGCTGTGCAGGGGAAGGGAGGAGAAGGGTCAGGGAGTGAGGGTAGTGGGAGTTCTGGGGGTTAGGGGACAAGTTGATCTGGAACTGAGGGCACAAAAAGATGATTAGAGAGGCCCAGGATTGGTCCCGAGCTGATCGAACACTAAAATGGCAAGGAAAGCACACTGGATTGCAGCAAAATTTGCCTGGCTGGAACTACACTTGAACATAAAACTGAGATGGGGAGAGGAAAGGACAGCAAAACTGAGGAGGAACATATTGAAGCAGCGAAATCGCTCACATGGGGAGGGCACAAGGGATGATGTATATTGTAAGAATTGCTGTTTGCTACTATGCATTCTCAAGGTCCAGATGTGATGTTTACTGTTTGTTTGAAAATAATAAATACATTTTTTTAAGAGAAAGTTCTGCCAGAACCATGTTCACCACTTACGTACAAGACCCGAGGTTTGTCCATGTTCACTTTTTTCAGTGGCTTCTAGGTAGTTGCTGAGTTGTAATAATGTAACTGTCATTTGAGCACTGACAAACTGTATGTACATTGTTTGCATGTATACATGGTGTTTTATACCTCATTCATCACTATTTCTGCTTTATTTTGAATGAGTGGTTCTCCAAGTGGTTGTTGGCTTCCTGTAAGAAATGGTTGACTCACTTCAGGAGTGTCTATATCTAGTTGTCTTTCTATTTCTTCTTCTTGTTGGTGTTCATTGTCTAACATTTCTTTTTACCTTGTACCATGCATCTGTACCCATACAGCACCCCGCCCCATTTTTTTCTTGTTCTGCACTTATCAGACTTACCTTGTCTGCTGTCTTAAACACAGTACTTACCACTTGCTGGCTGCCCTACCACTGTTTATTGCCTCCATTTTCTATTCATTATTTATTATTATTTATCTGCCCTCCTCTGCTCTGCACTTTCCACTCTCCCCCTTCCATGCGCTTTATCCCTCTTCCCTTTCCCATGCACTTGTGCATTCTCAATGTCACTGGGCCTAGTAAGATCACTGTTGTGTTGTGTTTCTCCCGTGTTCCTCTCCCTTGCCTAATCGCGCTCTGAAACACTTGTGTACGAGCGCGATACAAATAAAATATCATATCATATCATACCTTTCTAAATTGTAATTTGTTATACTGCTTTTATTTGACTTGAATGCAGCTTCAAATTTGTCATGGTCACCTAACAATTATTTTCTCCAAGATTTGAATAGTTGCAGTAGGGCAATGTAATAGAATGTTCTATGCTCTGCAGATTTCAATCATAATTTACATGGTTAATTAGACTTGGTTTTGAACGGTTTCGAATGCCTTACTATATTTCCTTCATACTTTAATACTGAGAATGTACGAATCATCTCATTTGGCATAACACTTCTGTCATTGGAAACGTAAGATTTGTGTCTGTAGGTCATTATATATGTCTTTTGAAAGGATGTCAAAGTTAATGTACTTTTCAATACATTGTCCAAGAGCATCATCACAAAAGCATGAAGATGTGTTGTGCTCCTCTGAACTGTTATTCTTTATTCCAAAAGAAGCATTGTACTTCTCCAACTGGAGGGCACTTTTTTATAACAAATGAAGTGTAACATGACAATGAACTGATTGACAGTATCGACAGAGCAGATTTCTCCTGCACATTTTGTGTCAACTCCGTCTTTATTTTGGCATGCAGTACATAGGAGGTCATGTAAATCATCCCGTGCATATTCTGTAGAACTCAAAATAATAAACTGTGTGTGGGGGCTAGGTTACTTAACATGTAGCATACATCAGCATGATGTCAGAAACAGTATTCTTTTTTACAATGCATATTTGCCAAGAGATTTGTGATACTTGACTCCAACACTTCATCATTGAATGTATCTTTAGAAGCAGTTCAGTAGTTGACATGTTTAGAAAGTGGGTGCCTGTTTACGTGTGTGTGCAACTTCATAACATAGAGTTGATACATTGCTTTCAAACAAGAGATGGAAAACGTACTCAATATTTTGCCAGTATTTTGGATCTTCAGAATACATTAGTAGAGAATGATATTCTGATGCAATGATTTGTATGGGTCTTTCATTGTGTCTTCGTTCTTCTCCTGTACAGAAGAGTTGTTATAAACAACGTGCCTCTACACTTATTATCCCAATATACACATTGCAGACCCTTCAGCTTCACAAATTCGATATGTTTCTAATCCATCTTTCATGGTGTCTCTGGAATGTAGTGGTTGAATTGTAAACTGGTCAAGAATGTTGTCCATAGTGATAGGATGAACACGTTCAAATTGACCAGTTTGTAGTGTATTTTCATATATTTGCTTTGTTTCTTTTAAGGTTTCTTATAGGCTTATATATTTGTAGTATTCATTGTTTTGTTTAAGATACTCTGGGGCTTCATTAACTTTGTTCAAGCCAACTCATTGTTGCCATTTTTTTTATCTTTTGTTAGACCATCATTGACTAGTACGATCAAAGATTGCAGAACTGGTTGTCCTCCTCCTAGTTTTTTTCACATTTTCATTAAGGTCTAATGGTATGTATACTACTACCTTGCCATAAATGCCTTTGAGCAATTCTGATGGAGGTAACCTAGCAGTCTTGGGCTGAAGTGTAGTATAGCTTGGAATGGGTGTCCTTTTTGAATTATGATACTCTCATATAGATTAAGTTATTGGAGAGCATTTGGAAATGGAAATATTTCAAAGTTACTATTGATAGCTGGAGATGGCCTTTGATCATCATCAGGTGTGGTCAAATATATGTGTAGAATTAGAGGTTGTAAAACTGTGGGGTGTTTGGTAATTGAAATGGACTGTACATTGAACGTGGTTTGTTGAAGAGGTATGTATAGGTGATGGAGATTGTGTGATCACA
Organism: Ambystoma mexicanum; assembly: GCF_040938575.1. Classification (NCBI taxonomy): domain Eukaryota; kingdom Metazoa; phylum Chordata; class Amphibia; order Caudata; family Ambystomatidae; genus Ambystoma; species Ambystoma mexicanum. The sequence goes on along the minus strand of NC_090939.1, from coordinate 434,178,605 downwards.
TGTTTGTAGTATTATGGGTTGAAGAGTGGTGGTGTTATACAATAAAGAGGAATGGTGTGCTGTAATGTAAATGAGTGTGATTGCAGCAATGGAATGAAGAAGTGGGAAATATCATAGAGTGTTGTATGTGTGGATAGTTTAGGATAATGCACAGTTTAGTTATTTTATACAAATTGTTACGAAATACTTGCACATTAATATACTTACTTTGTACAAAATGGAAGCATTTTCTTTATTGGGTAGGTTTCTTCTGTAATCTTTTTTTCTGCAAATGTAAGAAAGTTTGTTGGCAAGTCTGAAAATGGTGCTCTGCTATAAGTAGCAGGGAATGACATTCTCTATAGAATCAGAAGTAATTTTAAAAGCACTAGTAAACTATTGTGATGGCTGATGCAGTGAAGCATGTTTTGCAGAATAGAACAACTTGCAGTTGAAGTTAAAGGGAAGGTTGTATAATATGTTGTAATATGAAGGGCTGCTATTGTTTTGACAGAAGTCAGTACATTTAAAAAAAGATGCAATTTCTTGTTTAACTATAGCTTAATAATTGAGGTAATTTGATTAATGGAATTGTGCACTGATATAAGTAGTAGCAAATGTAGACTTCACTATGCAAGTAGAAATACTTTTAAAAAGCACTAATGAACTATTGAGATATGTGCAGCATTGAAGCATGTTTTTTTCAGCCCAAATAACTGTTACAGTTGAAGTGAACTTAAAGGCAAGGTTGTGTACTACAGTTTAATATGAAGATCTGCTATAGTTTTGACAGAGGGCAGTTCATTCTTTGTTGTACTATAGCTTGATAATTGATCTATTTTGAATTATGGAATTGTGCACTGGCATACATAGTAGCACATGTAGCAGTCACTTAACAAGCAGAAGTACTTTTAAAAGCATTAATGACATATTAGGAAAGGTGCTGCAGTGAAGCATGTTTTGCTGAACAGAAAACTAGCTATAGTTCAATTGAAGTTGGAGGCAAGGTTGTGTAAAACCGTGTATGTAATATGAACCATCAACGTGATCATGAATATACATTTCAATAGGGCCAAACCCATGTGATGCAAATAATTGGCTCAAATGAGGACTATAATTAGTATTATCGCATATTCAGGAGATACGACAAGCACATGTAGGAGCAGGTCCCAAATGGCTGCACAGTGGAATAGACTGAATTACTGTCCACAATATAATTTGCCATTTTAGCACATTTAGTTGCATCTGTATACAAACCTTAGTTATACTGTCTCAATTATTGTATAATGTAACATTAACATAGGGCCTCACTACGGGAGCACTGCTAAAACCCGCCAGTAGGCGGTGGGCTTCCGCCAACCCCATAACACTTATTTCATAGGCCACGGTGGTACATTTATTTCCCATTCCCATGGAGTCCCAGAGGACTAATGGGAATGCAAATCCTGAAGCACCAGCACCGTTACTAATGGTGCTGGTACTTCAGTAAAAAGCCTGCCGGTCGGGACCTGAACTCCCAGCAGGTCATGCCTGCCGGACTTGAATACTCTTAGTTTGGCAGACCGCCAAACTTGTAATGAAGCCCATAGCCTTGAGAGAGCCCACAGGGAGAAAATGTTGGCCATGCAGTAATATTTATTCTTTTATAACACGCTTAATACCAACCAGTGGTTTGTAAGCACAGGTTCGGGATTCAAATCTGTGTTGCACTGCGTTGTCTTGCTTCCAAGAGAAACGTGTTGTCCCTAAGCTATCCTTCCTCCCCATTTCTTGGCAAGTATGTTAATCCAAGCTATCACCTTATTACTAACATCACAGTTGACTTATTACAGACGTTCTTAAACCATGCATTCATATATGAATGTAATACAAATTGAAATTCCTACGCACCTGTTTTACGGTAGATCTTTTTCTTTAATATGAAGGTATATTATGGTTTTGATAGAAGGCAGGATATTTTGTTTAAAAAAGGTGTCTTTATTTGTTGTACTCCAAAAGGATCTGTTGTACACGGTTTGTTTTATTCTATTTGTCGACTTTGAAAGGTGGTGCATTGTTTTTTGGGTAGATGGAGGATAGGGAGAGGGGCACCAACCACTATGAAGGATGTAACTAAGACTGGGGAAATATGTTTTGTGTACTTTCACAGAAGCCTAAAAAGCACTGCAGAATTGGCTCAGCTTTCTCAGGGCAGCCAGGTGGAAAGTACAGGTGTGGCGATGCATGGAAGTAGTGCCAAAGGAGTACTGCCCCATCTGGCCGCAACTGTGCACAGCCCACATGAGCAGACTGAGCCTTCAGCACTCCACCAACGGTGGTAAAAAAAACACACTCAGGACTCTCTCCAACCACCAGACGTTAGAAGGTATCTCATTCATTGTATCATCATCATCCTCTTCCTCCGACAGCTCATCTGCTGCAGTGCCCCTGTTCCCGTCTCCATGTTCTCCAGGTGGTGTGGTGGTGGCCCCTGAGTGGGAGTGATGGCAATGACTAATGCCATTCTTGCAAAAATGTCTGAACGTTGTTCACAGTGGCTCCTCTCCTCGCTCTGCCAGATTTTGAATGAGTATAAGAAGTGGGTTAGTCGCCTTTGAGGAACCGTCTGAGGTCTTTCCTCCAGTCTGTGACCTTCAGAGGCCAAAAAATTGTGTAACAGTACAACGTTCAGAGAGCAGCAAAGCATGTTGGTAGCAGTTGTGGAAGGGAAAGGTTTCAACTTGAGAGTTGGTAGGGTGGGTGCAAAATTGATTTTAAAATGTCTGCAAAGCAGGTACATCGACCACGGACATGTCATCATGTCACAAATGTTAGCACGGCTGAGTGCAATCATTCTGATGCTTTGCGACGACCGCAACCATGTTCCATTGTTCATGAACTAATTAAAAGTGCATCATTGTCCATGCGAACATAGCAGCCTGTTTGCGAAGATCAGAACGCCACTTGACATCACCGTAATATGATGTTGTGGACAGTCTGTAGATTTCAAACTGTAGTTTAAAAAAAAAAAATCACAGATGCTCAGGTAACATTTAAATTCTAATACATTATGAAAGGAAGAGGGAAATACTGTGGGAAACAAACATTGGTGAATTTGGGGGTAGTATATTTATTTATTTATGTTGTTGCTTATATAGCGCGCCAAGCCCAAAGGCATCTGGGTGCTTTCTTACAGAGAAAAAGGTTACAGTTGTTACACAGGTTACATATGTACAAAAAGTCATAAAGCAGTGTATAAACAGTGTGGATACATTATTATATATACAGTATTTACATGGTTGCAAGTGGGAGGCTGTGGCAGAGTCGTGAGAGTTAGTTGTGTACAGCAGACATGGATGGGGTGCATTAAGTACCCAGGCATTGAGTAAAGAGGTGCGTTTTGAATTGTCCATGGAATATGTTATGTTATGTTACTTTGCATTTATATAGCGCCTTATGTACCATTGGTATGGTGTGAAGGCGCTGGTAGGTTGAACGCCCTTGGGAACCGAAGTTCAAGTCAGTAGAGAGAGTAGAGAGAGTCAAAAGTGCGTGTGAGCACTGGAAATGTGTGCAGCTGGTGTGGCATTCGTATAATAGCTGCTTCTTAGTGGTAGGTGTGGTGGTTGAAAGATCAAGAGTATGGGCCTCATTACGACCCCGGCGCTAAACCATGGTGCTATTAGCACCATGGTCCATACCGGGGTCCGCCATGGTGAATGGCGGAATTACCGCCCCATTCCAAGGTTGGCGGGGCGGTAATTCCCCATTCACCATGGGCCCTTCCCCATTCCCATTTTTGCCGCATAGGGCTCAATGGGAATGGGGAAGGCGCTAAGTACGGTGCCGCAAATTGCAGCACTGTACTTAGCACCAAGGTCCCTTTGCGGCACCCTACTTTAACGCCTGCTAAAAACAGGCGTTAATGTCGGGTCCCGCAAATGGACCTCGAAATCAGGCGTTAAGGGTTTAAGCGCGCAGACACCTTTTACGGCGCCGTTAAACCCTTAACGCCAGGGCCGTAATGAGGCCCTATGTGTTTGTTCTGGCAGGATTTATCCAGATCGATTGTGGCTGCATTAGGCCTGAGGAGAACACCTGGTTGGGGGGGATGTAACCAGCAGTGCTCAGTTAGAGTGATGGGGAGTATGAGGCAGATGTTAGTATGAGGACAGCTATACTGAATATCAGTTGAATGGGGGTGTAAGGAAGAGAGTAAGTGTGGTGATGTGATATGATGGGTTACATGCTCTTTCAAACTTTCCATGCATTCCAAACCATTCGATGTAAGTCGCGCAATTCCATGCACTCCAGTCCGCTCCATGCACTCCAGCCCGCTCCACGCACTCCAGCCCGCTCCACGCACTCCAGGCCGCTCCACTCACTTGAATCAGTTCCATGTATTCAAAACTATTCCGTGTACTCTGGTCCATTCCGTGTATTTCTAAGTTGTTTAATGTGCTCCATCCATGTATTTCACACGTATCTTTCACATATTACACCAGTGCCTTCCACATACGTCAACCGTTCAATCCGCATACGTCATACGCAATATCCAGAATGATTTTTGTGCTCTCAGTTGGACCGCCAGTGAGTTCCATTGTTTGCTGGCAATCGTAGGGAAGCTACTGCCACCCGCTTTTTGGAGCTTGAAACTTGGGGTTGCGAGGAGGTGCTGTTAGGCTACTCTTGTCAGCCTTGCACAATGTGTTTTTCTGATTTTGTCTGACACGTATCCGGGGGCCACCCGGTGAAGACATTTGTGTGACAAGGTAAGTAATTTGAACATGATTTGTTCTTGTACAGGCTGCCAGTGGAGTTTTTGTCTTATTGAGGATATATGCGCTGATGTGGGGATGTTGAGCGCGGCTCTTGGAGCGGTATTTTGAAGAACCTGGAGCTTATGGATGTTCTGGACCTTAGTGACGGCATATAAGGTGTTACAGTCATCGAGTCGGGTCAGGACTAGGGCTCTTGTAAGAGTAATACAGCTGTCAGGTGAAATAAATTGTATGCATGCGTTGATGAGTTTGCATGTGTAGGTTGTGGCTGACATTGTGGCGTTTACTTGTTTTGTAAGGGTAAGTGAGGTGTCCAAGTAGAAACCAATTGTTTTTACCTTGTTAGAAACTTTAAAGGTGTTACCATCAATGTTAAGGGATTTGAAATCCTTTGTGTTGAGAGCCTATGAGGATCAGCTTGGTCTTGTTGTCGTTCAAGCATAACCCGTGATGCGCCATCCATGCTTGAATGGTTAGGCAAATGGCATTGAGTGTGGCTGTGTCAGCATCGTGGTCTCCGGTGATCGGTATGAGGATCTGGGTGTCAGCTGCATAGTTTGTGTAGGTGACACCAAGGTCGTCAAGACGGTCAAATAGAGGATTTGTAAAAATATTGTACAAAGGCTGCGAAACACACGATCCTTGGGGATACTCCACATGAGACAATGGTGGGTGGTGCTTCCACTTTATGGGAGAAGACTTTCATTGTTCTGTCTGAATGGAAATATTTTATCCATTGTCTGCTGTTGGGGGAGAACTGTGCTGCTGATGCCAAGTGTATGCACACGTTATTATGGTCCACAAGATCAAAATGCAGCAGAGAGGTCCCTGAGAAGAAGAAGGGCTATTTTCCCTTTATCATTAAGGTTGTACATTTGGACTTTTAAGTGCAAGAGAGCTGTTTCCATCCCATGTCTCGAATGGAACGTAGCTCAAGGATGTTGTTGGCTTCAAGGTATTTCTGTATTTGAAGGTAGGCTACTCTGTCGAGAATTTTCAGCAGAAATGATACTGTTGTTATAGGGTGGTAGTTCGTGGGTATGTTTGGGTCAAGAATGTTTTTTTTTAGTAATGGTAATAACCAAGCATTTTAGGTCTATAGGGACACAGTTGTTTTTAAATGAGACATTTATGAGATGAGATTGGGGATGGAAGGAGTGAGTTGGGGTATGCAGTCTTGCATGATTCTTGGTGGGCAGGGGTCACCTTGGCACGGTGACGGTGTTAGACTTGAGGTCATTTGGAGGACTTCTGAGTTAGTGACCTCCGTAAATTCAAATTGGGGAACTTCCTTGATTGTCGAAGCATTCTCATGGTGACTGGGAGGCTTGGTAAGTTTGGCTAGACTGTTCCTTTTTGCTTCAATTTTAGACTGGTGTCGAGTGATTTTGTCTTGGAGAGCATTCTGTATGTTCAGACACCAGATTGCACCTTTGTTGCAACTTCCCACTGCTGGAATCAGGGTTTCTAACTCTCTAAGGATTAAAAACAGTTCCTTTATTTTTGAGCTAGCCTTAAAAATGCTGTCATTATGTAGCTTGCTTTTTATAAGGAGCACTTGTTTGTATTCCCGGCCATGCTATAGTACTGGCCTGCTGCATTGCAGAAGCTCTGAGTTCACCTCGACTAGAGAAGCCCTACAATGGATGACTTCTCCACTTGGGTTGGTGGGACCAATCAACTCTAAAGTGAATTTGTCTGGACATCATCTCACAGCTGGCTGTACTTCCATTGCTTCTGCAGAACCGAAGTGCCAGGGAGAGGAACACCAGATCGAGTGCAACACTTTTAAATTGGACCCGAGCTCCAAGAAGATCCTCTGGACTCCCATGAAGCAGGACTGACTAAGCCTGAGCCACCTCAACAGAGTGCTGGACCCCAGATGAGAGGAAAGTCAATTAAGGTATCCGAGAACCGCAGTGGTGCTGTTTGAGAGAGATGTAAGGAGCTGAAACCGCAAAGTGCTGATGATCTAAAGTTTGCCCATTGCTGCCGCTGACCTTCCATTCCTAGAGCAGTAGTCCCCAGATGTCCTCCCTCCTGTCCCTTGACTGAGGCCCGGGAATACAGGATCTGCAGACCTGTACAGGAACATAAGCCAGCTGGAAGCCTTTTCTCTTCTAACCAAGGTTACTGTAAAACTAAGAGGATTTACCTCTTGTCGTGTAGCCTTCCTTGTTCACAGTTGAGACTTGTCTTGGTTGCCATTGCAGAATTGCTTGCAGCTTTGCCCCTCACAATCATCCCATCTTGTAGCCCTACAGTGATTTCATTGTTTACAGACATTTCTAAAACATTGTGCAAGACTTTTTACTTACGAGTGGTTCAGCTCACCTAGACATGTGCTCAACTAACATTGGCTGTCCTGGCTCTGTGAAAGAATTGTCTTACCTCTGACTTTGATCTTTGCCTTTCCCTCAGGAAAAGGTTAATTGACTTTGCATTGGAGGGTTTTAAAAAGTACTTACCTGCTTAAGAATATTTGTTAACCATTGTTTTTTTCCCTCTAAAATGTTTGCTTTTGATCTCACACTCAGTATTGCTCTAAATGTGCCAGTGATAAATCAATGTCCACAGTGTCCTAGTTATTTAAGTCACCGGAGGGTGTAGGAAGTGTCTGTGTGCCATCCCCAATGGGTATAAACTAATTTATTGAAACTGAAAGTGTGTATTTATTGAAATATATTTTGTGTTATGTAATTACTCCCTTCTAAAAAAGACTTATTCAACTGACTGTTAAATCAATTAATAATTGTTTAATCAAGGAAACTTGGGTATAAGAGTTTATTTGAATACTTGTCACTGTGAATCCCTCTGTAACAACCTTACTGCTCAAATTGACCCCTCTTGAGATAAGCCTGGCTGCTCATCCACACTACCAACCTGTATAGTAAAGACTTACACCAACCGTTGGGTTACCGATGGCCAGGAGGACAAGGCTGGTGCAGTCTCCCACAGGGTACTGCTTACAGTGTTGCCTAACACCCCGATCCCTCACTTTGAGCAGCGTACGTTCTGCTATTGCATCTCTTCACCTCACCCATGTCAATCATCAATGTCTGTCCTCCATCTTGCATGGATATATTCCCACATCCCCCATCACACTTCCGTCCCTCTGCCAGTCTTATGTATACCCTGGTTTATCATTAGGTGGCCAAAGTTCACTCTGATCAGCCTTTGACACAAACCCCACTTTATCAGGACCTCACTTTGACACCCAACTGCTGGCTGACCCTTGACTTTCCCAATCCCACCTCCCTTCACCAATGCTTTGGCTTTCCCCACTCAGGCCAGACCCAACGTCTGACTCAATACAGACAAACCATTCCTATTTACAGGATGCTACATGTCATCTGATATAATCAGCTCAGGCGTGTTAAGACGGATTTCTGAACTCTGTCCTGGTGCCGCAGAAGTTCAGAAGGCCAACCTAAGTACTTGGAACAGGGTAACCTCTGGACAAGCCAGACCTGCTCAGCAGTTACTTCAAATACCAGATCTCCTTGCCCAGCCCTCTTTGGGTAGGGATCTCACCAGAGACTATGTTCCAGATCTCCTCTGAGACCTCAGAGTTTGGCCCTACCCAACTTCTACTGGGGCTCGCCAGAAAACTCAGGCTCTCCTCCTGCACCAACCATCCACCCATCCTCCCTTCTCCTGCCCTCCCGAATCCACCCACTTCCACCACTCCCTTGTTACCGCAAATCATTTGGGAGTCTTCTCTCAAGTGCATGTGCTCTGATCAATGCATGTTCTGTTTGTGCTCATACTACAGACATACATGATCGATACATTGATCTTGACCTCGACATACTCATCATCACCATCATAGGCCTTTATTTGACATAGTCATTATTCGCAATACGTAAACAATACACAGTATTACATTTATAATTCATAGGTATATGTGGGATAAAATATTTAGGATTGATGTACGTTAAAAACTCATGATGATAATCAATTAATCAGGATAGGCATTAATGGCCAATGTATATTATAAACAATGCATCCCTGCAGGGAAATCATTTTTCCTCTTGAATATTTTGTATGTTGGCATGGGCACAATCCTCAGTGCAGGTCGAATTATACAAACAAATTATTGTGCAAATCAGCAAAAAGTGCATATGTGCAGATCAATTTGTGTTTTATGTTCTCTCTAAAACAAGCTCAGGTATATTACTATCAGGATATAGCAGCCATTTAAATGAGCTATAAACCAGGTCCTTAAATAAATAACTAATAGATGGGCAGTTAAGCCATCACTATTCAGAAACCTGGACCTCACACGCCTTGAATGGGGGAGGTAAGATGCCACAAAGTATACAATGTTGATTTTCTGGGAGTGGTGAAACAATAACAGCATCTCCTTTGTTCGATGTATGCCATAATTATTGCAGAGTGTTTTTAGATACTTGTTCCTCAAGCCTGCGTACCTCTCACAAAAGAACAGGACATGGCATAAGGTCTCTTTAACTTGGCTGCAGGCCTGGCAAATGTCATTTTTCTACATCCCATTTGCATGTGCGGTAGGCTAGATTTAATTGTCCCAGCCAAAACTTTGTAAAGAGGATTCTAGCAAATGGTGGCATAGCCACATCCAGAGAGGTTTCAAACTCCAGACACAATTTGCATTTCAGATAGTAATTCCCCATTTCCAAAATACCACACGCATGAATCATATCTACTAATGGGGCCTCCCGCACCAGGCTCTTCAATCTGTTAGCAGCACCGTGGTTTTATGCCTGATGGGTTTGTCCAGTAGGATTCCAAATGGAAACTAGTCAAATACCCATTTACATATGCAAACCAGGGCAAGGAGCGACCACCCTCTATTTCCAGCATGTGTAATATGACCTCACTGTACACCCCAAGCTCCAATGTGGTCCATACCCTAATACATTGCAAGAAGGGCCTACGGGCAACATTAGCACTATTGATTACAATGCCAGTTCTAAATAGGTTGGTATATCCGAGCAAGGGGGCAAGCCCGTAAGGAACCCTCTTCTCCACCGTATCCAGCTTTTTTGACGGGGCGTAGCCCCAGATCTCAGTGCCATACAGTTCTGCAGCCTTAGCCTGTACACTATATATAGTGAGGGCAGGTGTAGTAGCCCCTCATCCATGAATGAGAAAATAATTTCCAGACTGCACACTGTTTTTGTCTAAGGCTGCCCATGATTTAGCTATCTGTGTAGTCCAGCCACCCCTATACTGCAATATTACACCAAGATAATCAAGGTTATTTACTTGCTCTAGGTGGGTGCCATTGATTTGGAGTTGAATTTTAGTGCATTTTTTAATTCTTGGCAGGAAACCATGGCCTCAGTTTTCCCAATATTGACCTACATTTGTAAATCAATACATTTTTCAACAAATACTCCCAGGGAGACTTCCAGGCCTTTAACAGATGTCGATAATAGAAAAGCATCACCCACAAACAGGAGAATGGGGTTGCTTTCCAGCCCTAATTTGGGATGATCAAGGCTCCTTCAGCTAACATGGTGTACAACCTCATAGATATATATGTGGAATTAGAGTGGAGCGAGGACACACCCCTCTAACACCCCTCTTGTTACTGTGAAGGATTCGGTCAATTCACCACCTAAGCCCCAACAGACTCTTTCTGTATTGTTGGCATACAAATGTGTGATAATCTGGAGGAGATTTCCAGTATTCACCTTTTGGCCATAATGGACCACAGCTTAACATGTGACATGCAGTCAAAAGCAGTCCTGAGGTCCACGAACTCTGAATATAGCTTCATGTTCCTCAGAGTCACGTATTTCTGTGTGATCAAGCTCTGACAGAATACCTGGTCCATGGTACTTATTTTAGGGTGAAATCCCACTTGTAGGTGGTCAATGAGGCCCTCCTGGACAACCCATGCCTGAAGATGATCATATATTATTCTGGTGAATATCTTCCCTACCCCATTTACAATTTATATGGGCGTGAAATTAGATGTGTCCTCTCTCCCCCTTTTTTGTATATTGGTACTATTGTGGCTTCCTGCCAGGACAGAGGTACTTTGTTAGCTATAAGGATCACATCAAACAGGTGCCACAGGGCATGTGCCCCTATGTCTAGTTTGTCCTTTACCAGATCAGTGGGCAAGACATCTGGTCCTGGGGCCTTGCCCCAGTGTTGCAATGTGATCGCCTCACAGACCTCCTCAAGCTTGAGCAAGATTTTAATGCCCTTTCTACTTTATGTCCTTACTTCTAGGGCCGGAGGCTCAGATGGACCTACTGCTCCATTTCTGAAAATGCTCACTCCGTACCGATGGGGCAATATTGTCAGCGAGACCATTACCATTGGCCTGTGTGCTGCCACTGACAATCCCCCAGAACAATTTAGAGTGCCCCGGGTTGGTTGCTTCCTGGAGTTTCTCTCACTCCTTCAGAATTGACTTATCCTTTTAAGTTTTTATAATTTGTCTATAGAACGTTCTACAGTGCTTTAACTCGTTCTGATCCACATCTAGACCACTATTAAAACAAGCCATGAGGGCTAGCTTGGCTGCCCTACACTCAGCGTCATACCAACGTGCCCCATTAATGACATGTTTTTTTTATCTTTTTGCATGGTTTGGTTACAAAGGGCATTATACTCAGGGTTTATCAATCATATGCTGGAGCACTTCAGCATCTGGGGTATCTAGGGATAACAAGTGTTCAAGGTCAATTAGAATTGATTTATAAATCCTGTGTTTGTGTCAAGATCAGCCCACTTGATCCTTCTGTTCGCCTGGCCTTGGATTTGTATCAGATTACTGGGCCTGTTGTGGAGTGATTTCTCACACATGCCCACGTATATCAAATGTAGTGACAGTGGCCTGTGATCCCTACCCTGGATATCGAGAACTTTAAAGGGCATGGCAAATGGCCACAGCCTTGCAGATAAAAGGACATCATCTATGTGCGTGGCTCTGTCAATTCCTACGTAGGTGGTCTGGCCGACTGATCCTCCATAAACCACCCATTACAAGCCCTCAACCCCATTCCAGAAGCATTGTTGCAGAACCCACAGACTGGGGATGCTCCCTCCTTAGCCTTTGTTCTTCTAGATCTGGGATGTCCCAAAGTGCATCAAAATCATCCCATAGTCCCTCTTTGTAATTGTTCTATTTGTAAATTCAAATCCCCCACCACCATGATCCTTGGGGTCGTGCCCACGCTGATCTCCTGGGATTCTATAAATCTTCTTATCTCATCAATCTTATTAAATGATTGTTTATTGGAGACCTAATTGTATAAATTGACCAGGGTTAACCATTCGCCAGCTCGTGAACGACTCTCCAAGATCTGTATATCAGGGAACGAGATTCCAATTGTAGTGTTTTCCAGTCAAGATTGGTTTTAATCCATGTGGTCAGCCCACCCAAAGCCTTCCTTTTTTCCCTTTAACTCTTGGAATTTAAAGTATATTATATCACTGGAATGGGAGCGGTTGTATTTCCCAGGTTTCCTGGAAACATATTACATCATAGCCCCGTATCAGGCTACACCATGCCGGGTCTATGAGATGTTTCCTTAGACCGGCTTTGTTCTAGGAAATTATTTTAACAACATTCAAACTCGGCTCATGAGGCTCAGCTATGGGACTAGTATGATGTCATTCCACCCCTTCCAAGTCGGAGCTAGCCAGACTATTTCTGGCTAGCTGTCAAGGAACCGCAGGACCTCTAATATCCAGGTTTTGTGGTTTATTATTCCTTGTAGTTCTCTCCAATGTTTTGTTTATAGTTGGACTAATTTGTATACATGACCCTAGGGGGGAAATGCCTGATACTCAATGGACTATAAGCTGTCGACAAGGTAAGCACTTCTCAAGTAGATCACCATCTCATCATCATGGCTATGGAGGGGGGGGGGCTTCATCTTTCACATTACAATACATCACTTTGTATCACTGACTTACATCGCCTTGTATGTCTTATATAGTGAGTGCATTTGTTTGCCAGTGATTCTTGTGTTTCGTGTGCTCTGTTTCCCACCCTGGACACATTTTGTAGTGTTACCAAGTGTCCAAATAGCCCCCCATACCCCCGCTCAGTGGTACCCTTGTACTTGGCCACAAGTCAGGGTTTGGATTGAACACTTGCCTGGGTCCATATTATGAGTGGGGCATGGTGATTCCAGACTCACACATCACACCCACATGCCTCATGTTTGTGTCATTATTACAGGCCAGAACCACAGTGTGTGGGCCCACTTTAGGGGGTGCTGAATGGACCTGCTATGCGGTAGCACTTAGGGTAGTGTCATGCCTGGGGTCTGCATACTTAGTTCCTCTAGCATGGCCACCATGTCTTTCCCTAAGTATGGGGGTGGAAGCCAGTTTCTCCTTAATATCCGTTAGTTCGGTTCCAAACTCACCAAGCTTTACCTTGATCATTTTCTCCAATTAGACACACAGCAGTATCAGTGAGTGCAGTTTGTCCCTCAGTTTCCCCAGGGTATACCCCCATCCTCCATCTCTCGGGGTCTAATTCCATCCACTAGGTCTGTGTGGGTGCCTCTAATAATCCCTTTGCTTTGAGTCCAGCCTATTATAGGGTGGGTGGGTGGTTTATTAGATCCTATGGAATGTTTAATATGTATGTCTGGTCCCAGTTCCTCTCTCCCACCTCCATCTTGGGTTTCCACTTCACTCAATAGTTGATATCTGTTGGATGTAGGTATTGCTTTTTTGGCAGGTTGTTCTGGTGCCATAGGTTGGGCCTCCATCTCCAGCTCTTTAACGGTTTCAGATTCCTTGGGTGTACAGGGTGGACTACCCAGTAATAAGAGGTCACCTCCCTTGGGATGTAATTCAATAATCTGTACCCCATTAGACCTACTGATCTCTGGCTGTAATGTATAGTTCTGTCCCCATTATTGCCCCACATATTTCCCTATCTCGAATATATTCATGTGTTTTTTGCATTTCTCATCCCTCCTGTCCTCAATCGATTGTAGTGATGGTTTTTGAACCACTGCTACACTTCCAGAAAGGATTTCACAGTCCTCGACCTGAAACGCATTTGGATGCCGCAGTTACTTTCATGGGGGCCGGCATATCAGGTCTTTTGCCCCTTGGGCCTTCAATACTATTTAGTAAGACCTCAATTTCTACTATGAGTATATTAACATCCTGTATGGGCTCAAACAATTTACAGACCTTCTTACTCCCTCTCTTTGGGGAGAGGCTGTGCTACATTCCTTTTCATCGTTTGGGTGGTATAAAATTAATATGCCTACTTTTATAAGATGTCTGTTAAAATACTAAGGGGTGTTATTATAAAAAAGGGAAGAATATAAAATGCATCAATCATACAATACAATTCAAGGGGTGCTGTTGGACGCCGACAAGTATGGCCGCCTGAGAGTGTAGCAGCACTCTAATATGATATCCTTTCTATCCCATCCTGCAGAACAACACCATTTGGGTGAGCAAACTGCTGGGATTCTGAAAGCTGAAGCCTTGCGGTGTCGGGGGCTTTATTTGTGTTCCTGAACTATTACCGGCTCCGGAGATATGCGTCATCTTTGGTGCAGAATAACAGTCTGAAGACGCGCGACCATAGGCTGCGCCGCCCATCCCCCACCCGTTGCTCAGCAACATCAAGCTGCCTCGCCGGAACACCGATCGGAGATCAGCAGCAGACGAAACCTCTGTCTGCCCACAACACAGAACCAATCTCAGTGGATAGTTGCAGGGAGAGTTCGGCGGTGAGCCCACCAGTGCCAGCGCGGACCCGCGTCTGTGACATTAAGTCCCGATGTGCCTCTTTGCTCTCTTTATAATACGGGCCCACCTCCCCCGACCCCACTGTGTGTGCTGAGTGTGAGCAGTGGGGCGTCCCGGGTCAAGGGGTGCCCCACTGGTGCTACTCTCTCCCTGAAAGGTACGTTTCAGGGTGCAATACACACCCGTCACTTGCTGGGGGAAGAAAAGATCAGGCTAAGCCCTGTACCTGCGCCCACTGCTGTCACGCTTATCAAGAGGCTACCAGTATCTGACACTGGCTGAAACCTTGCACTGGGAGAGATTAGATGCCCCGGGGTTCAGCCGCATATTTGTGGTGGTGAACCCCGCTAGTTAAAGCACATACGAAGGAATACAGTAGCTTTAGCTGTCAGCACCCGGACACTGCATCAGACACTGAGCCGGAGGCGTCTGACACGCTGTGCTGAGGATCTGCTTCAACTTCCAACTATCCGATATACATGGACAATCAGCCCACACATAAGGACCTTAAATTGATGCACCGGCCCTACCCACAGCGGTAATAGGTGGCAGTCTGTCACCATCAGATCACACAGGCAGTGGCACCAGCCGAACAGTCACGCAGCGGCTGCGTCTCTGTGAGGGCCCGGTAAGGAATCGCTACAACCGTCATTACCCTCGGGTTCCTGGTGGCATTTACAGATACTACGTTGGAGCGGACACGGCAAGTCACCTTGTGGCGGCCCTGATATAGGGAACTGTGACCAGCTGAAAGGTCTGTGGCTGTCGCTTGCGGGCCGGGCAGACCTCAGGGATCGGGAAGCTGCGTACAATTGCCCAGGATAAGGCTGTTCTAACCGTCAATGGCACGTCTACATGTTAACCTGCTATAGTACGACCATGTAAAGATTTTCACTGAGTGGGGTGACGGGAGGAACCTCTAAACAGCTCTGCAGGGCATTGTGCAGCACTAAACACCTTACACCCAGGGCCAATACGCCAGGTGGCATTTTGGCAAAAGCATAGACTCATCCTCCCAGCAACCACAATTATCCAGCGATAAGCAGGGATAACAAAAGCGGGAAAAGAGGCCCAATGGACACATACACTAGCCCTAATTTGGAGGACAGGGGAGATGGACTACCAGTAGTGTCATCCTCAGATGCTCCGGCCCGACTCTTAATGACACAGACCCTTACATGATAGTTCTACAGGTGGTCTTTGCTGCTTTCTACAGCAAATTGGACGATATAGGTAGCACAATATCTTCCATCAAATCAGACCCACAGCACCAGGGTCACGGAGGCAGAAACCAGAATTGAACAACTGGAAGACACCTCAACCAAACACAGGAAAGCTATTGAAGGAATCAAGAGAAACCGAAAACTAGTTCAATCTAAGTGCGACAACCTTAAATCAAGGTCACGCTGGAACAATATAAGAGTGGTCGGACTGGCCGAAAAACCTTTAAATGTCCCATTGGAGGTCTTTCTAGAAGAAGTTATCTGTGCGGTGTTACCAGATGCACAATTCTCACAGCAGTTCCTTATCGAGAGACAGGCCCGGCTCCAGCAGGGTGGGTAGGGGCCCCCCAAAGCCAGCCTCTGGCCCCCCTAGAAGGGGGACCATGTCAGTGGTGTTAATAACCACTGTAACCGAGGGAGTGGTGGGTGGATGTCACTCTAAACCACAGGTGCACAACATGCGGCCCAAGAGCGGTCCAGCATGTTGATTTTCCCAGCCCGCCAGGACGAAATACTCTCCTAGTGGAGGACGGGCTGCAAGTAGCTACGGCCGTCCTCTGTTAGGAAAGTCTTTTTTTTACTTGCCGGGCCTAGAAATGCTGACCCTCTATTGGTTGACTTCATTTACTACGTGGCTCTTACGAGTCACGTAGTGCATGGGCTCCATCAATAGAGGGCCAGCACTGCGCCTGCTGTGGCGTGGACTGTTGCTGGAAGGCATTTCAGCCATTCCACGCCAGCTGCAGCGCAAGCACATCCACAGTGCTGGTAAGTGGGGGAGCTCTCATGTTCTTTATCGGTGTGTGTGATGGGAGTTTGGGGTGTGTGCAGGGGAGTATCCAGCATTGCAACAGTGTTTCGGGTGAGGCGCAAAAAGTTCTGCTACTTTCCCCCCAATGCAGTGTGCGCAAGTCCATACATACGGCCTCATTCACGCAGCTTCCCCTCCCATCAACTGTTTTTTGGTAACATTAGTGGCAGATGGCATTTTAACTCCTACACTTGCATATGGATTGCACCAACAGAAGTGACTTCACAGAAAAGGACGTTGCAAGGAGCATCATCAGTTTTTGGTAATTGAATGTACTTGTGACTTTAGAATAGGTTGCCATAAGTATGCCAAGTGGCAAATAACTTTGTGGTGTAAAATACATAAATTGCACTGTTATTATAGAAGCAGCAACTATTTAGTCATTAAGATTTGTTTTTTTTATAACAGCATTATATGCTTACATAAGCTGTGACGTGAATAACTGCAGATAAGACACAGTGCGATTGCATGATTTGCCAGGATCACACACTTTGGTTCGTAGTGAAACCGGAATGCAGATAGAGTAATTTGTTGATCCCAATTCTATTTAGCTCACTGTCTTTGTGAAAAGGCTCTTGCGCTGATGCAATCCACTGGTCACTCTGTTGTTTGGAGAGGTGTGGGGCATATGGTTTGGTTGGGGGTGGCGGCCATGGGGCATAGTGTGGGGGTGCAGGACATGGGGCACAGTTTTTAGTGGTGGGATTGTGGCCATGGGCATAGTGTTTGGTTGGAGGGTGGGGGCCATTGGGCATAGTGTTTGGTTGGAAGGTGGGAGCCATGGGGCATAGTGTTTGGTAGGTGGGTGGAGGCATGGGGCATAGTGTCTGGTGGGAGGGGGGGTGCCATAGGGCATAGTGTTTGGTTGGGGTGTAGTCGCCATGCGGCATGGTGTTTGGTTAGAGGGTGGGAGCCATGGGGCATAGTGTTTGGTAGGTAGGTGGGAGGCATGGGGCATAGTGTCTGGTTGGAGGGTGGGGGCCATAGGGCATATTGTTTGGTTGGGGTGTAGTGGCCATGCGGCATGGTGTTTGGTTGGAGGGTGGGAGCCATTGGGCACAGTGTCACACTCAAGAGTGAACTCAATCATAAAGCTAAATTAGGCACAGTTAAGAGATGGTCCTTTGCCTTTTGTGGAAACCTGACTTAACAAAGGCCATACTCCCAAGAGCATGGCCAACTCAAACAGCAAAGTATAGCAGTCCGAAATAAGGAGCTTGTGCCTTGCAAATCTAAAGCGGCATAATGCGTGAAATGTTTGAGCACAGTGTTTTTCCTCCTGAATGATTTGGCTACTTTGTCCACTGTTGCCAATATATCCTTATGAAATAAATTAATTATAAAAATGGAAAATCTGAAGTACAAAATGTACGTTTGAAATACACATAAAGACCGGCACACCTAAAAATGTACTTTTTCCATGTGTTTAATAATAATTGAGGGTTGAAGAACACTCCTGCCACTACCTCGCCTGCTGCTCCTCCTGCATTTACTTTTCGGTCCACTACAGGCAGTATGTAGGGTACATTTGTCCCTCTGGCAAAATCAGTTGTGCATCCCTGCTCTAAACATTCAGCAGCAACCTCAGAGACATCATTCTGAGAGGCTGAATTGCAGGAGGCCTGGCCAGGATTTGTTTTCTTATCCTAGGCAATGATTTATGCCCCACAGCCATTCAGACCTCTAAGTGAGGTAGCACACTTATTCAAGCAGGCTGCCTACAACCATTTTCTGAAACCTAAAATCAAAATTTTTGATTTCCTTAATTTAAAGTATGTTTGTTTTTTGTTTGGGAATATAGTGGTTGTTCACATCATGCTTAATAAAATGGTTAACTAGATCAAACAATAAATGACAGGTAAAGTAGCTTTAACACAGATTTCTGCAGAAGGTGCGTCAACTGACGGGGGGCCTTACAAATTACATTCAAAGTATATATTCTGCTGCATTAACTACTTGAGTATAAGTGAAAAGATAAGGTTGGTAGTAACAAAAATGTAATTCTGGAGGTGAGAGTATAGTCAAATCAAAAAAGTGATAGATGCAATGCTTTGAATTACCACTACTGTTGCTCTGCGCAACATTCCATGCCATAATTCTGTAGTATGTCTGTGCGATTAGAGAAGGGAACAAGCCATTAGCAAATGACTTTTGGTGCTGCCACCAAAAGGTGCAGTTTAATGTCAATTGCTAGGCTGTATTGCATCTGCACTGGAACACAGGCAACCACATTAATGTTTAGGCCCTGTGGTTTAGCAGTTTGGGAGGGCTTCTGACAATAGTGACAGGGCCAAGGCTGATATGCAAACAATGGTGTAAAAGGCTGGCCAGAGCAATGACGGTTGTTCTGATTGATTCAGAGACGTTTTACCTATGAGGTACAACCAGAACTCATGCTGTGGAACACAGATTACATGGCAATAAACTGTGAGGAGAAACGCACATCTTATGGGTGTTTCTGGTCATCTACCCACCTAATGACTAGCCATGGCTATGTTAATGCCTTGCCACCAAAACCTAACCTTTGCAGAACTCTTTGAGCAAGCTCTATCACAAAGTAACAACAATCGTGTTGCTGTACAGGGCCTGCTGGTGTTATATCTAAGCATTCTTTTGACTGTTTAATTACTTAATTGTTACTGACAGCATGTTCCAGCTTTTTCCATTTTATGGCCAGGTGGTACCCTCATGGCAGTAACTGGCAAATGCCTATCCATGCCTAATCAAAAGCCCAAGCTGTTGGCACTGCCAGTGCATGTTGCCTTGAGTTTGTCTCCCTAAGTGAACGTGTATATGCCCAGATGTAGGTGTCTTGCTTGCTATGCCTAGGGAATCAAGCTGCACCTCACTGAGCTGGTCCAACAAGGCCCTACCTGAAAATGATATGGCTAGGTTGGCAAGTATTGACCAATTTTGGATCTTCTCATGCATACTTACCAGTGGGGATCTGACCTAAATAGAATGTATCTTTGTTTGGAAGCCTAGTCTAGTCTGCCAGAACGTTTCATGATTCAAACTGATAAGTACTGACTTGATAACCTCATTCTGTTTGAGTACATTTACAGAGTTTGCATTCAAACAGAATAGGTCATGTGTGTTGTGGGATTTGTTTGGAAGGTATGATGTAAATCTTGGGTGCTGGGTGTTTAGGCAGTGCCAGAAATGAAACATGAACACCCGTAAAATAACAAAAAAGAGGAGAGTTTTCTATAATGTTACGGACAAAGAATAAAAAGTGTACATCTTTTATAACTAAAAAGCAGTGTTTAAATATTTTCTAGAGAGTGCAATCAGAGGTGGATATAACAATTGGACAAGGGACAAATGCCCCCCGCCACCCCTTGCTCTACTCCCTCCTCTCAAACACAAACAGCAGGGCTAAACAGGGCCTACCAGTGAGATGTTATCTTTTTAACGTGTCTCAGAGGGAGATTATTTACAACAGGAAGTGATTAGAGATGAGGAAAGGTAAAAAGGCAGTGACCATTGCTGTAGCACTTTAGAAAAAAAAGTATATAGGGTTTTAAGAAGCTATTTAAGTGTGATTGTTGGGTGATTAGTAATTAAGGCGATACAGAACAAGCTGTGTGAAACAATAACTTTGTCATGCATTTTAATTCCCTTTGTGTCTGTATGAGATTTTTTGTAAGTTCTCATTATGCATGCTGGAGCTTGTAGGCTTCCATTCAGGATGGGGAAAATAAAGCTACAGTCATAGGGAACAATTTTCCAGGTCAAGCGGTGTGGAAGAAGTGGCGCTAAATGCATTGAACACCACTTTTTATGAGCTGCAGGATTTTGCAGGATTTTGTATGATTTAACAGGCAAAGTTGGAGAGCAGATCAGACTTAATAAGGCCCCCCTGCCAAATCTGATTGGTGTTCCACCAGCATGTATTTTTAAATTGGCGGAAAACCAATGGATTCCTATGGGATCTGTCTGACGTTTACACCTAATAAAAGCGGGCAGAGTCCAAAGGAATACATTGTGGATGGCTCCAACAATCGTTAATTGTGGAAATGATTTACACTTTTCCAGACACCTAGTGGTAAAGTAAGGAGCAAAGACAATTTTCGCCTGTGTTTTACTCTTTACTTTTCCAGTGCTTGGTGGAAACAATTAAAATTAATGAATGGCCCCTTTTGCAAAAAAGTGTGAACAGGAGAATAACTTTCTGTGCAATTTCGGATTCAAAACAAAATGCCCCCCTTAATCCTTTCATCAACATGTTTCTACAATGATGAATACATTATCAGGTTGGTTTATCATGTGACTTGTGCATTTTTAAAGTGATCTGTATAACATTTAGTGTTATTTGATGCATTCAAAGTCAAACTTCAACACATAGTTGTACCAACTTGAGCTCAGAAGATGTGTGGTCAAGTATCTAAATTTCAGGCTAGGCTCAAATTATGGCTTTATCAAAGTGTGTGATCCTTCGCATACTTTTAATTTCACTATGCCTTACCTGTTAAAATGAGGTGCCCTTAGAAGTGATTCAGTTCTCATTATAAGCTATTCCAAAAGCCTCACTCATGGTTTAATAGATGGACAGCACAAGCCTTAGGATACACACACACACACATCTAACTTTGAAAATATCCGGGCCACATTTATTGAATAAGATTGTGTCATTCAATAGCAAATCAAAGTAAACACATCAAACAAAGAGTCATCATGAACAATTGCATATTATAACCAGTGTGTTAACAGTATGTACCAGACAATGATGTACAGGGTCACGCCCCACCAGGAGTGATACCAGAAGGGGGCAAACCCCTCAAACAGCACCGTCTGCCTCCTGATGCAGCTCTTACAGCCCTAGCACTCCCTTGCACTCTCAACTAAATTAAAACAGTTTGTGTTTAACATGGAATTTTGGACATGGGAGACATTTAGAATGGGACTACTGTAGTGTTTCAGTTGGAAAGGATGGGGGAAGGAGGTTGTGGAATGGGTGGGTGAAGGGAGTATTGTATATACATGTGTATGTTATTGGAGTATATGTTGGTGTGCTTGAAATATTCTTAAGATCAAAAGACTACCTGTGTTGATTGGACATGGTATGTTCTGTTCTTGAAATTTAAAGAAGTTTGAAAAAAATGTAATTGTATAGGAAACAAAATCTATTCCTTGCTTCAATATTCTGGCTTGGGGGTCTATCTTTCACAACAAGATGGAGGGAGCACAAGCATCTCCTCCGGGGCATGCTGGGAGTAGCCACAGTGCTCAGGAAGGTATTGTTGGGTGGACACCAGCTGAGATGGTACAAAGACTGGGGGCCTCACTGCTCAGCCCTCTCAGAGGAGGAAGAGGAGGCATCACCCTCAATTCTCCTAAGCCATGCAAGGAAAGGCGTGCTGGGTGCTAGAGTGAATAGGTGGGAGGGGAGGAAAATGGGAACGGTGGTTAGGGCAGCTGAAGGAAGGTGACTGAACGGTGAAAGATAAAGGAGGATCAGATATACCAGAAAGGGGAGAGCAGATGGGAAGGGAAGATAGGTAGATTGATGCTGCAACATGGTTTTCCTTGCTTCTCTTTTGCTATGTACTGTTTTTTATAGAGGGGTGCAAACATATTTTTGCAGATCTGGGAAGATATTGTTCGCTGGATCACGGATCTGGGAAATCTGAATCAACGCCAGCACTTTGTTTAGGGTACTCCTAGACCAGTGGTCTTCAAACTTTTTTGGCCAGGGCCCCCTGAAATGCTAGTGTGGGCAAGTCAAAATGGACCACCATTTTGGCCAAAGTGGACGGGTTTGATGAGTTACTTAACTATGCAGTTAGTCATTTTGACCATTGTTGCTGAATATATCACAATTTACTTACATTTTAACACAAAGCACCCCCTTGGGTACTACTGAAACAGTGGGCCTCATTACAACTCTGGCGGTAGCTGTGCCGGTAAAACCGACACGGCTGCCGCCAGTGTTGCATCCAGGTCCGGCACCCACGAATGTGCAATTACCGGGTCATGCCGAGTTAGGCGGACCTGATAATTGCCCTTTTGCGGGTGCCGGTTCCGGTAGATCCCCATTCCCATCTGAGCCCCATAGGACTCAATGGGAATGGGGAGC